>NW_028041025.1:0-469 GCF_054177405.1 Leptonychotes weddellii
GAGCCCTGCCCTCATGGGACTCACAGTCCAGTGGGGAGACTGACATCAAAGCAGATTCTCCAGGTAACTCATTAATTACAAGTGCTAAATGCTTCGAAGGAAAAGTTCAAGGGGGACTTGAGAGTGTTTAAGTGGGGAGAAGCTGACCCAGTTTGGTGGATGAAACATTAGGAATTGCCTCCTGGAGACGGGAAACCGGCAATGGCGAACATAAAGAATGTTCCAGAATCTAGGAAAGGGAAAAATCACCAAGTGCAGGTAGATTTTTGATCTTGCTGAGATGGACAAGACACAGTTCTTGTTCCCCTGGGGAATCCGAGCTGAGTGGGAGATACAGCTATGTCCAAGAGGAACCACAACATGGGAGGAGGTGATGCAAACATTAGAGTATTTAGAGTAATGTGAGGAGGGAGCAATTAATTCAGAGTTTGGGGGGGCATCCTTGATGGGCCAATAATAATAATAATAA
>NW_028041026.1:0-469 GCF_054177405.1 Leptonychotes weddellii
ATGCGGGGCTCGATCCCGGGACTCCAGGATCATGACCTGAGCCGAAGGCAGTCGCTCAACCAACTGAGCCACCCAGGCGCCCCTATAATACAGTATTTTTAACTATAGTCACCGTGTTGTACATTAGATTCCCAGAACTTACTCATCTTATAACTGTAAGTTTTTACCCTTTGACCAACATCTCTCCAATTCCCCCCTTCAGTCCTTAATAACCACCAACCATTCTAATATTTTTTATAGGAGTCCAGATCTTTAGATTCCACATATAAGTGTTATACAGTAGAGTTGACTTTTGAACAACATGGGTTTGAAGTGTGTAGGTCCACTTACATGCAGATTTTTTAATATAAGACAGTACTGTACATGTACTTTCCTTATGATTTTCTTAATAACATTTTCTTTTCTCTTGTTTAAAAGTACAGTATATAATGCACATATCCTACAATATATGTGTTAATAGATTGTTTAT
>NW_028041027.1:0-469 GCF_054177405.1 Leptonychotes weddellii
TTGGTGCAGTTGAAAATGAGATTGTTTTCTTCATTTCTTTTTTTACTCCTTCGTTACTAGTGTATAGAAATGCAATACATTTCTGTATATTATTTTGCATCCTGCCACCTAACTGAATCATTTATCAGCTCTAATAGTTCTTTGGTGCATTCTTTAGGGTTTTCTATAGTATCGTGCCTTCTGCAGATAGACACAATTTTACTTATTTCTTACAAATTTGGATGCCTTTTATTTCCCTTTCTTATCTGATCACCAAAGGCAGGACTTCCAGTAGTATGTTAGTTAAAATTGCAAAAACGCAAATCATTGTCTTGTTCCTGGTCTTAGAGGAAAATCTTTCAGTTTCCCCCAGTAAGTATGATGTTATGTGTGCGTTTTTAATATATGGCCTTTATTATGCTGAGGTTTGTTCTCTTCAAACTTACTTTGTTGAGAGTTTTTATCGTGAATGGGTGTTGTACTTTGCTAA
>NW_028041028.1:0-469 GCF_054177405.1 Leptonychotes weddellii
GACCCGAACCCCCACTGCCCACTCCCGGCCGAGGCGGCAGCCTGCGTGGCTCTTCTGTCCAGCACACGCTGCTCTCCAGCACGCCCTTCCTGCGGCAGACCTGTCCCTCCCCCTTTCCTCGGGCACTGCCCCCTCTCACCGCTGCCCTCCCCGCTGTCCTGTGGTCCCGGTCTCCTGGCACGTCCCGGCCCCCGCCTGCGGTCTGAGGGACGCTCCCTTGTTCAGCTTGCAAGCAGCCTTTGCCCTGGAGGGCGAGCGTGCCTGACGGATGTGCTCACTGTTCCTCGAAGCCCCACCTGCGTGGGCTGGGAAACCGGCCCTCGACAGTCTTTACACACCTGCGCCCATCCCACGGGTACCAGTCCTGCCGTCCTCCCCCTCCCAGTAAGCCCCAGGCCCCTCGTGATGAGCCCTTATGACGAGACACCGAGGACTTCTTGTCGCTGGTACTTCCCTTCGGAAGTGATGT
>NW_028041029.1:0-469 GCF_054177405.1 Leptonychotes weddellii
TACAATACTGGTTTCCATTGGGTGCCATATTGTAGTGTGACTTTCCAGGGATGTATTTCACCCAGTTAATGATGAAGCCACTAGAGGACTGAGAAAATAACATGCCTGCCTTGTGTTTTCTGGGTAGAAAGGCAGAGCTCACGCATACGGAATGTCTCGAAGGCTGCCTTCATTTTACATGAATAAATAGCCTTTTCCAAAGAATCCCCGCGTAGAAGTTTTGGGCTGTGCATGGCATGCCTTTTTCTCCTTGACTTTCACTGAGGCACAATGAGGTATGTATGATCAGTTCCGTTTTATGTACGGCTGAGCTCCTATTCAAACTGAGGAATGTTGTTCAACTGCTCAGAAGAGCTCTGTGGCTGGGCGGCAGGGAGAATTAAATTGGACTTTGAGTCTAGACAATGAATGAAGGGTACATGTTCTCTGCTGCTTTCCTCAAAGTGTCTATCACCTGAGAGCTGCTTGG
>NW_028041030.1:0-469 GCF_054177405.1 Leptonychotes weddellii
GTTACAGCAGATCAGGCCCTGTTGTGGAGACAGGGAACTGCGTGATTAATGGAAAACACTCAAGGCTAGCTGCCTGCGAAGTCCCAGTCTGCCTTCTGGGCGCCAGGAAAGTTCTAGAAAGGTCGGTGAGTTCTGCACTCGAGTACACAGCAGGTCCCAAACTAGCGGCTGAGCTGCGCTGGACTGAGGAGGTTCTTGGATTGGAGCCGGGCGGCCCTCCGGAGGCGGGGGCTGTCACTCGGCCCACCCGCCCAGCCCACTTCTGCTGCGTTCTTTGGGCCAGACTGCCCATCCTTCGCGGGGAAATTTAATTATAAAAACACTGAAAAGAACCCACCACATATTTAAAGAGGTTTTATTTTTTGCAAAGGAATCTCATTACATTTTGACCACCAAGTTGCCTTTGCTTAATTCCCTGGGTACTGCTCTGCGTGTGCGTCTGGGGCTCTGCACTGGCTTGGGATGCTCT
>NW_028041031.1:0-469 GCF_054177405.1 Leptonychotes weddellii
CAGCCAAACCCGCGGGGCCGACTGACAGGGCCACCCGTGACTGCCCTCAGTCCCCAGGCCTCCCAGAGCCCACGGTCCTCTCGGGAAAGCGTGAGGCCTGGCTTCCCGCAGGCTCTCTGTGGAGACCCAGCGAGCTGACCGGGAGCTGTCCCGCTGGACGGCACAGAGCACAGCCGGCCCTGCTCTGTGTGCGCGTCGCATTTCCCCGGGGGCCACGCGGTGACCTCCTCATCACCGCAGAATCCTCCCACTTACCGGGAGCTCCCTCCTGACTCTGCCCTGACACACGGTCCCTGCGAACTTTCACCTCTCCTAACTTGTTCTGTGATGAGGAAGGTTGGCTGCCGTGAAAATCTGAAACGTTTCTCCACTTCCTTTCCTTGCCATTGGACCGACCTTGGATTTTCCGAGGAACACAGGCGAATCTTCGCCCACGCCGTTAGCATCCAGCGCCCGCTGAGCGCACACC
>NW_028041032.1:0-469 GCF_054177405.1 Leptonychotes weddellii
TTGATCTCACGACCCTGAGGTCAAGACCTGAGCAGGAGTCAGTTGCTTAACCGACTGAGCCACCTAGGAGCTCCTCAGCAGGTTTTTAAAATCTGGAAATGTAGGTCCTTCAGGTCTGGAAAATATTTTTGTAATTACTCCTTTGACCATGGACTCCCTTCCATTTTCTCTATCCTGATTTCTTCTGCTGGGCCTCCTACGTGGATCTTTTACTTTCCCTATTTTTTCTCTCTCCTCTTTTCCATACCTTTATTTTTTTTTCTACTTTCTCAAATACTTCCTTGACCCTATCTTTCAAACCCTCCTATTGGCTACTTTATTTCTGCTACCGTATTTTCTTCCTTTTTATTTAAATGTTTTACAATGAAACTCTATTCATGTGTTATTTATCCAATTAAAAATGGTTATGTTGAATCTCAATGATGGGTATAAAATCATTTGTTATATTAATCTCAAATGTATGTTTAAA
>NW_028041033.1:0-469 GCF_054177405.1 Leptonychotes weddellii
GAATAAAATGAACATTTATTGAGTATTTCTACTTTGTGCCAAGTACCTTACATATGTTAATCACCTTTAAACTTCATATATATTTCCCATACAATTAATAAATTAACCTTACAGAAAGGCATACAATGAAAGTAAAATATTTCCTCTCTCCTCATCTGTTCTTTTGTATCCAGAAAAGTTTTATGCATACACCTGTATGCGTAGAAATAGTGTGTGTGTGTGTGTATATATATATATATACATTTATCATTTGTATGTATTTTCTTTAAGTTTTATTTTGTAAGTATGTATACCTAAACAATGTGGTGTTCTTTTTGCATGTTTTTACCCTCATGTAAGGTTGTCTTTATGGATCAGTAGCAACTGTCTTTTTTTTTTTTTTTTAAAGATTTTATTTATTTATTTGACCAAGAGAGAGAGAGCACAAGTAGGCAGAGTGGCAGGCAGAGGGAGAGGGAGAAGCAGGCTC
>NW_028041034.1:0-469 GCF_054177405.1 Leptonychotes weddellii
TTTCATAAGAACTATAGAATTATTTTTTCTATTTTGAAAAACATGCCATTGGAATTTTGGTAAAGACACACAATAGGGTAGTGACACAGTAAAGAAGGATCTTACCAAACAGGCCCTTCTCTTGGAGAGTTGAAGGGTTAATGCCCCACATTGGGCATTCCAACCTCAGGATCTGCACCAGGGAAATGAGCCTCCAGAATATCTGCTTAGAAAATCAATGGGACAGACATCTGGAAGTTCCAAAGTGCTATAGGAAACTGCTATTTCCCTCTTAAAGAGAGCTCATGTGTGGTCTCACTGTCCCTGAAAACTTACCAAAAAACCAGCAATTTAAAAAGTGCTTTGGGGGGTGCCTGGATGGCTCATTCAGTTGAGTGTCTGCCTTCAGCTCAGGTCATGATCCTGGGGTTCTGGGATTGAGTCCCTGCTCAGTGGGGAATCTGCTTGTCCATCTTCCTTTGCCCCCCCC
>NW_028041035.1:0-14967 GCF_054177405.1 Leptonychotes weddellii
GAGGATAAGATGGAAGCTGAGGAATTATTCTCAGCCTTCACTGCAGATAAAATAAAAGGAAATGAGTCAAAATTACATCACTCTTATTTTAAGAAGCCAGAAGGGTGCATTACCAAGGTGCATATGGAGTGCCTAGAAGTCATTAAGATTATGTGTCCAGAATGCAAAGAATCTTATCTCCCCGGAACTCTTCTTCCCTTCTTCCCTCTTCCATTTTTCTTTAATGGTCTACCAGCCTCTAGAATCGCTCCAGCTCAAAAACACAGACACCGTCAGTGGCATTACTACATGTAATCTGTGGCCGCGTTCCAGCAATTCAGCCTCAAACATATCATTCATAGTTCACCACCATTATTCTAATTCCGGTCTGCAATATATCTCACGTGGAGTATTTTAATAGACTCTTAAGTGGTCTTTTGGAGCTCAGACTGTCATTCCTGGCATCCATTTTGCATTTTGTAACCAGTGTTCTTTCCTTAAAGTGCATCCCCATGCATGAATTTCTTTCACAGGCTTTACTTGGCGGGCAATAGGGAATTGTCCAAAGTTTTAAAACCCATCAGTGTATAATTCACAGTTTCTATCAAGAAGTATTTGTAACAACTTGTATTGTTTTTATGTCATTAAGATCTATTCCTATAATGTATTTAATGAATATTTAATTAATGTTTATTGAGCATCTGTTATATGGAGGAAATTAGAGATACAAAAATAGAAATCAAAGTTCTTTCTCAATAGCCAGTGAACTAATATAAGCAAATTTTATATTTTATCGTTCAGCAAGCTATGAAAATATATAAAATTAGCTAAGTATCAAGGGATGGAAGAGCAGTTCTAGTCCAGTATATTCTGTGATATTCCTTCTTTTGAGTTTCCTGTTACGAGTATATCAGAAACTGCTGAACTTCTCCAGGGTACGTTTGGATATGAGGGTAATGGCTTCAGTAGTTTAGAATCATAATAACTTCCCCGTGTTGTCTATGACTTTGCACATGATTTAATTATGTTTATGACAAATTAATGTATCACTGTTATTCTCATAACAACAATGGATTCTGTTGATGTTTCCTTTTGAAGACCTCAAGGCATCTTAAAATATTATTGTTTAATACAGTTTCTGTCTCATCTCATAGATGTATGTATGCACATTTTGCAAATAAAGAGGTGACATTGTTTCTTCTCTGGATTTTGGTCTCATTTAAGAGAATCCATATTAAATTTGCTATGTTAGTTATTTAATATAAGAGGTGCTAGATTTATAGTTAGAAATTTAGCTTAGTCTTAAGTTCACGAGTAATCAAGTTTAATATAAAAACACAGGTATGTATATACTCACAAATACACAGTAATTTGAAAAGGTGCTTAGATTTAAAGTAAGTGAATTTGATCCTTCTTTAGGGTTACTGTTTCTAAGTAGACCTATGAACAAAGGTTTTGTGGAATTTCCCATACGAATTGGAATTCAAATTCAAATCCCTTGTTTCCATGATTTTCCATATTACTGGGGAAGACCTCAAAGTAAAGCAATGACATGACCTCTCCCACCATCCTACACCTACCCCCAGGAGATGAACATTTTTTAAAATTTTATTTTTATTTTTTAGTGAACATTTTTTAAGAAGAGATTTAATTACTAACAATGGCAGCAACATGATTTAATGCAGGAAGTACAGGTTTCAATCCAGGCAGACCTGAATTTTAATCCACTGTTTTTGTTCCTTAGCATGGTGACCTTTTTTTTAGTGGTTAATGCTAAATCTCAGTGTGTTTTTGAAAAGTCTCAGTGTGTTTTTGAAAAAAGTCACAATACCCACTTCAGAGTTCTGATATGATGAGATGAAAGTTTATAAAGCACTTAACATGTAGCAGGCACTTAAAATAAGTGTCTCTTTCTTTCTGCTATTTTTATGTAAACCAGAGATCATTTTGGAAAATGTATCCTTCTAATATTTTGTTCAAATAAGATATTCTCCTATTGCTTTCTGCCTCCAACCGTTTTCAATTCAAGGTGAGATAAGCAGATGGATATGCTGAAGGGCAAAGGACAAGGTCAGATCTATGGACATAATAACAGACTAAATATCTAAATAACAGAGCTTCTTCCCATTCCTCAGATGATGTGTAAGCATTTCAGGCAGTTAAAGTGACTTCTTTGGCCACAGAAATGGCATCAGGGTCTCTACCACTGAAGTACCCAAGTGAAGCAAACTGGTGTGTGATATTGATACAGTTTTCCAAAGCACTTAAGAAATCCCTTCAGAACAGCTCATATGCTGGGAGAATCTAGCACAGATTTAACAAAATAAGAAAACTAGGACATAGCTCATTTAAGTCTCTAATTGCATTGAGGTTCACCACAAAATTGTGATCATATCAAAAAATATACTTTGCTTTCTTTCTAAACCCTTCTCTCTGTTTCTTTTTTTCCTCTGTCCCTGTCTCTCTCCCCTCCACTTTTCTGATAGATTCCAAAGACAGAGATACTAATGATCCTGAGAAAGTTAAATCTGAATACATTTTCTCATGTTTGCTACAGTTCTATATGGACAAATGTTTTCATTTTCATTCACTTATCTTTAGTTAATTGGTTTGAATTATAGGAAGATATGGTTGCTGAATACATGATCGTAGTGAGCATTTTCTTAGTTTCAGGCACTGCAGAGATGAGGACATAGTCCATGTATTTGTTAAAATTACAGGCTAACTGGGAAGACTGGAATAACAAATCTTAAGCATTGGGATTTGTTATAATGAATGTCTCCATGCTGTTAGCTATGGAAGTTTAAGACCAAAGTAATATGCTTCAGAGATGGATTAGGTCAATAAAGCTGACACCTTCCATCTCTTCTGAATCTTGGAGGGTAGATAGAGATTTGCTAGTAAGTCACTCTTGAGTAGGGTAAGGGGTACGTAGTGAGTAAAGGGAAGGCGAAGGCATTTCATGAAGAATATGTAGAGCATAATGCAAAACCAAGTGACAAAGTATTTGGTGGGCTGTAGGAAATTAAAAACAGTTGCTGAGTTGAGAGTGGTGTAGAGACATTTCTGTGCATCCCTGACAGCATTATTTTGTGAAAAGCTGTCTGTACTATCTCCTTTACTTCCTGTCCCTTTTTTTTTTATCTCAGCCCACTCCCATCAGGCTTTCATTCAAACCACTCCACTGAAACCAGTTCTGCCAAGATTATTAATAATCTCTAAGTTTCTAAGTCTTATTGTTAGTTCTCCTTCTCATCCGACCTCTAGTCCACATTTGACCAAATCTCTAACTCTTTAAAGCAATTTTTCATTTGGCTTTCAGGATACACACACTCCAAGGTGTCCTTCTACATCATTGGTCTCCCCATTTCATTCTACTTGGCTGGTTCCCCACATCCTCTTGATTCCAATTATTGGAATTGCCCAGCACTAGTCCTTGACTGTCTTCTCTACTCTGTCATTACTCATTACCTAGGAAATCCCATTCTGTTGTATAGCATTTAACTTAGATACTGGAAAATCCCCCACATTTACAGATCAACTCCTAAACCCCATACCCAGCCCAGAGGTGTACATTTAACTGCCTACTATCAATGTGGATTTGAATAATACCTAAAAAACATGGGGCGCCTGGGTGGCTCAGTTGGTTAAGCGACTGCCTTCGGCTCAGGTCATGATCCTGGAGTCCCGGGATCGAGTCCCACATCAGGCTCCCTGCTCAGCAGGGAGTCTGCTTTTCCCTCTGACCCTCCCCCCTCTCATGCTGTCTTTCATTCTCTCTCGCTCAAATAAATAAATAAAATCTTTAAAACAAAATAATAATACCTAAAAAACATAGCAAAATTATCACATCAAAAAGGCAACTATTAGCATTCTCCACCCAGTACGTGCACATGAATGTGAACATGCATAATGTGTACACACACACACACACACACACACACACACACACACACAACCATGTCCCTGCCCTTGTTTAAACAATTTTAATACATGATAATCAGGTCAAGGTTAGATCCCTAGGCACACCCTTGGCTCCTTTTTCCTTTATACCCTATTTGGTATCCATTAACAGTATCCTGAATTCAACAATTTATTATCAGCTTTACTATTACCAACCTAGTACACAAGTTTTCACCATATATGCATCTTTATTTATTTATTTTTTTTTAAAAAGATTTTATTTATTTATTTGACAGAGAGAGACACAGCGAGAGAGGGAACACAAGCAGGGGGATTGGGAGAGGGTGAAGCAGGCTTCCTGCCGAGCAGGGAGCCCAATGCGGGGCCCGATCCCAGGACGCTGGGATCTTGACCTGAGCCGAAGGCAGACACTTAACGACTGAGCCACCCAGGCGCCCCATATATGCGTCTTTAAAAACAACAAAAAAATTAGTATAGACTCTATTTCTTATATATATGTATATACATATATAATTGTATATATTATACAATATATATGTATATGTGTATATATAATATATGTATCTATAACTGTACATATATATTTATTTCTAATTGCATGTAATTACTATATTCTTACATTGACAGTGAAATTAATAGGATTTTAAAATATTTATTAAAATAGTGCAAAAATATACTTGCTCATAGTAAAAGTACTGTTAATACTTTAGTAGCAGCCCTTTCACTAAAATGGCTTCATTATACCTTGGTTTACTAACCCAACTTAGAAGTAGGCTTTTACCATGGGTTATTCTGATACTATTTTTAGTTGCTGCAATAACTCCAAAAGTTATTTTTAAAAAAGATTGAAATTGTACAAATGCATGTTTCACTGAATTTCTTCCATTTCTTCCATGTTCTTTAGATTTATCAATTTTATCCAATTGTGAACTTTTTGCTGAAATTAGGGCACTAAAAATGTCAACTTTCCTTGTGAAATCAGTTATTCTTGCAAACTAATCACAAGAAGTTACATGTTTATGTTTTTAGCACACAAATTCAAAACAACCTTTTAGAATATTTATAAAGTAGTTTAAAAAGTCTATTTCTAGGGTTAAATAGTATACTCAATAGTATAAGTAACAGGGTTTTTGTGATACATTTAACAAAATTTTCAATAACAAAATCCCATTAAAAACATTTTCAAATCTTCATTTCCAGTATGCTTTTTCTGAAGCAAGCATTATAAAAAAAATTTTAATTCCAGTATAGTTAATTTACAGTGTTATATTAGTTTTAGGTGTACAATATAGTGATTCAACACTTCTATACATTAGTCAGGGCTCATCATGATAAGTGTACTCTTTTTTTTTTTTTTTAAATAAGTATACTCTTAATCCCCTTCACCCATCCCCCCACCCACCTCTCCTCTGGTAACCAGCAGTTTGTTCTAAGAGTCTGTTTTTTGGTTTGTCTCTTTTTGTTGTTCATTTGTGTTTCTTAAATCCTACATTTGAGTGAAATCATATGAAATTTGTCTTTCTCTGATTTATTTCACTTAGAATATACCCTTTCTCTCCATTGATGTTGCTGTAAAGGGGAAGATTTCATTTTTTTTTATGGTAAGTAATATTCCTGTGTGTGTGTGTGTGTGTGTGTGTGAGAGAGAGAGAGAGAGAGAGACAGAGAGAGAGACAGAGAGAGAGAGACATCTTTTTAATCCATTCATCTATTGATGTATACTTGGGCTGCTTTCATAATTTGGCTATTATAAATAATGTGCCAATAAACATAGGGGTGCATGTATCTTTTCATATGTTTTCATATTCTTTGGGTAAATACCTGGTAGTGGAATTACTGGATCACATGGTAATTCTGTTTTTAATTTTTTGAGGAACCTTTATACCAGCACACATTTTTTTAAGCTGTTACTGTCTTACTCATTGTAAACATAATGTTTACCTTGAAAGGACAAATTAATCCTCTTTCCCCTAAAATATCTTTTAATAGATTAATACTAAAAGTCATTTGTTACATGAAAGGACTCATATTTGACATACTTGTCTTTTGCAAAGAAAAATAAATGTTTAGCTCTTCTTTGCATTTCATAACTTTTTAAGTGCTTGAACACAAAATAATAAATGAACTTCTCCGAGGTGAATAGAATTTCATTGCCCCATCCTATCTCATTACAAAAATGTAAAAATCTAAAACTGAATGGAAACTTTATTTTATATTAGGCATAGATGCATACCAATTACATTATATAGGAAGACACTGAAGCAGGCAAGGAAACAAACACTTAAGGGATCAAGGAGGGCACCCTGAGAATGGCACACTGTTGAGGGAAATTGAATGAAAGCAGAAATGTGTTAACCCCCTGGGATCTGACCATTGGACCAAACGAGAGCACTAGTGTCAGTCTAGCTTGCAAATAACAGTAAAGCTTAATTTTTTATATAAAGTTAAATAACATTATAAATGGAAGTTCTAATCATTTCTTTTTCAACCATGTGTATTTATCTGTGTCCCTGGCCCTATACACAATAAATTGTTTTGTCTATTTCTCTCTATCCCTTAGGCATCATTGTTGTTTTTCATAATCTCATTTTTATGGTTTGTATCTATATGTCTATTATTCCTTTCTTTTACTGTTAGGATGTAGTTTCCATAAGGGCATGATTCTCAGCTGTCCTGGTTCTCAACACTATTTTCATTACCTAAAACAGTACCTCTGTGAGATAATAGAAAAAAATATATATTGGTCTCTGTCCCAAGTTCCTGGCATGGAGCTCCTAAAACCCTTGCTAATTTCCTAATGTGTGATAAAGTTGTCTTCTGTGTGTTAATGAGGTGACTCTTGGAAAGCACCTAAAGATGGGGGCCAGTGGAACCAACCATGTCACTAAAGGCTTAGAAATTTCAGTCTAACCCCTTTACGTCTGGGTTGAGTCAGTGAGTACAATAGCCAACAATTTAATCAATCATAACTAAGCAATGAAACCTATATAAAACCCCAAAAAGACTGATTTTGAAGAACTTCTGGATTTGTGAAGATGGAAAAGTGCTGGAAGAGTAGCACCCCCACAGAGGTTATAGAAGCTCTCAGACCGTTTCCACATACCTTGCCTTATGCATCTCTTTCATTTGGATGTTCACCAGTATTCTTTATCATATCCTTTTATAATAAACCTGTAGATGTAAGTAAAATGTTTTCCTGAGTTACCTGAGCCACTTCAGCAAATTATTCAAAACCAAGGTGGGGGAGGTGGTCGTTGGAACCTCTGATCTATAGCTGGTAGGTCCGGAGCACAGGTGATCATTTGGGTTTGCGAATAGCATCTGAAGTAGGAGGGGAGGCAGTATTTTAAGACTGAGCTCTTGACCTGTGAGATTTGATACTGTTTCCAGGTCCATAGTGTCAGAATTGAGTTACATTGTAAGACACCCGGCTGGTATCATGGAGAATGGCCTGGTGTGGGGACGTGTCAGAAGTGATATGTGTGAGGGTGGTATTCTGTGGGATGAATGAGGAGACACACAGAAGAGAAAGACTCATGGGTAGAAACTGAGTTTTTCCAATGAAGCCTGGTTTGGAATGAATGTTCAATAAATATTGAGTGAATGGGTTGAGTGGAATTACTATAATTCTTTCATGATTTTTCTTTGCTCAGAGGGCAGTGCAACTTGCATTTGATTTATTTTAAAGATCAACATTAGTGATAAATGTGAATATTTAATTTAGTGTTTTATTTTAATTTTATTTCAAGCAGAAAGGAAATGACAGCGTTTTCAAAATGGAGAACAAAATGGTTTTTTTAACACCCCCCCCACAACATAAACACACATATTGGGCACTGCTTATAATAATTCTCAAAGTTTTGGCTTTTATTTTGTCTAAAGTAAGATAAAGATTCTCACCTTGTTAATAAATATTGGATTGAGATTTTATCATATCCAAGCTGAGATTTAGTACCATGAAATAATTATAAACATATTTTAAAGGTATCTTGCTAGCAATCATTTTTTAGTACATGGACCTAGAAGTTTCCAACAAGCATGTCTTGAGAATGTAATTAAAAGAATATCTATGGGGAAAAGTGACTCCTCCAATATAAAGAGTCTTTATTCCATTGGCCATATGCTCCCACAGCTAGGTAAACTCAGGAAATTGAATATGGCACAAGTTGAGTGTAAATACCAGAGATGAGATGAGCAAGGTAAGACATTTTCCTTTTCAAGGATATCATTGCCCACAGCTCTGCCTCCTTGCTTTGCAGAAGCACAGGGTCCCTCCTGCCATGGTTGTGGATGCTCAGGGAGGAATGTAGTTTGGAGGAGAGAGGGGCTGAGTCTGGCACCGCTCAGCACCATCTGCTCACTCTTGGATTCCACAGATGTTCTATACCAAAAAACTGTGTACATTAAAGATTAACATGCTTGGTGGGCACTGAGAACCCCACCCAGTGGAACATCTCTGTGGGTAGGTTGTGGCAGGGTGACAGGGAAGGCATCCCCCCTGCTGGATCTGATGCAGGGGAGACATTGAAAGAAAAAGGAGTCTCCTGCTTCCTTGAACAGCCCACTTTGCCAATGAGTGCATCTGAGTGACTGGAGCTAAGAAGCAAATTGCACACCGTGGAGAGAGTAAAGTATGGTGGATTGAGCATTGGACAATGAGTCCAAAAGATTTGGCCACTGTTCCTGGCTCTGTCACTGACTCCTTTTGTGACCTTGAGGAGGTCATACAACTTAGCTGTGCGTTTGATTTTCTCATTCTAAAAGCCACCGGTTTCTCTTATTTTTTCTGTATTCTTCTTATTCTCAGAAGGATTTTTTTTTCTGTATCTGTTTGACTTTCAGATATGTAAACTCTTCCAGAATGTCTTGGGGGTTTGATAAGTCCCATGTATTATCATCAGAAACATATTTAAATAGCTAGCTTCATAATTATGTTAAAACTGGTTTTAGTGCACTCTCTCTTCCAAAGGCTTTCTTTAAAAGAAATATAGCAAACCATCTATCACATTTGGATAATACTAAATGGTGGGAACTTTGGTGCCCTTAAATGTAAATATAAATATATAGATATAATGTAAACTAATTTACTATATCTTTTATTTTCATTATAAATAATTACTAGTTATTCATCATTTCTTAATTTTTAGTATTTATAAAAATGTGAGGAAATATAAAGAAAGTAATCAATATAGTCTGTTCTCTCAACTGGTTGTATTTAGGTCCTGTATCAACATATGTACTGAGAGAATAGACTGACCATCCCTAGCCATTCAATTTATCTTTTCTTACATTTGCACAACAGCCCTCTAGTTACAGGTTTAGTTATGTTGCAAGAGTTAAAGGTTGCCCAGATTTGAGAAACTTGACCATGACTTGCCTGGAATTATGAGGTATCAAAATGAGGTTCCCACTAGAAGCCCTTCCTGCATTGTTCGGGTGAGTCATGTATGGAATGGATTAACATTGCCAGTAGAGAAGTGGTGTAGGCAAGAGTAACCTAGATTCTGATTCCAGCTGAGGTCAGGCATCTGACTGATTGGTTGGTTCATTTGTACAGGACTAATTAGGTAGGAAAGCAATAGGAACTGTCCTGGGAAAGAATATAGTCGAAGTGTAAGAACATGCATCTTTAAACCGAGTTTAAATCCTGACTCCGTCATATGGTTGTTGTGTGATACTGGCAATTTAGCTAACATATCCTTGCGCTTTGCCTTCTCCTTGGTAAAATGGGAATAACTAGTATCCCAGCCCCGTAAAGCTTTTTGTGGCAATTGAATGAGAAAATGCATGAAAGTGCTTAGCATGGTGTTACCTAATGATTAGCTTTGTGGCGCTCGTTGTGGTTAGATTGCTGAGAGATTCCTTTACGGACTCCGTATAAGGCATTGTCTAAGAATGACTCATTGATGAAGCATCTATTGCGATGTCTTAGGATGGGTCCCCACGGAAATAAATGCTGAGATAAAGATTGAATGCAAGCCATTGATTTGGTATATGATCCCTGAAACACCAGTCAAGTGGGGAAATTAGACAAGGAAGGGAAGGAAGGCAATGTGGAGTATGTTAATGAGCAGGTATTGCTCTACAGGCAATTGAGGCTCATTCCCATTGCTGACCTCTAGTAGATCTTATGGAATGTTCCTCAGAGGTAACCCTCCCAAGAAGTCAGGATGTTAAAGTATTACCCTTGACTTTTCTCTCAGTGGGTGAGGGCTGACGATCGAGATGTTAACTTCCAGGACATCCATTCTGCTCAGTTTTGTCAGGGGGCAATTGTAGGAGGACACCTGGGCAAGCACAGAGGTGCGCATGCTGAGGAGATGCAGACTAAGCACCGTATAATGCCATGCTGAGGCTGGCACATACTATGGATCATGGATGTATTTATTCAAAAAGGGGATCCTTCCACTATGGATATATATAACAAATTACCATGGAAAAAATAATTTAAAAATGAAAAGATAAAATCCCATTTAAATTTGTAAATAGGCTTTTGGTGTGCCTGGGTGGCTCTGTCGGTTAAGCAGCTGCCTTCAGCTCAGGTCATGATCCCAGGGTCCTGGGATCAAGCCCCACACGTTGGGCTCTCTGCTCGGCGGGAAACCTGCTTCTCCCTCTCCCTCTGCTGTTAGCCCTGCTTGTGCGCTCTCTCTCTCTCTGTCAAATAAATAAAATCTTCAAAAAGTAAATAAAATTTTAAATAGGCTTTATTTTTTAGAGCAATTTTAGGTTCACAGCAAAATTGAGTGGAAGGTACAGAGATTTCCCACATCCCCTGCCCTGCCTATCCCCTTCTCTGTTAACCACACCACTACCCCCATCCCCCAGAGTGATACATTTATTATAATTGATGAACCTACATTGACACATCAGTATCTAGCACAGCTTATAGTTTACATTAGGGTTCCTGCTTGGTATCATACATTCTATGAGTTTGGAAAAATGATGGTGGGATTTGGGGCGGGATGGCCTCAAATACACCATTTTCAGATATTGATTATTTTGCATTACAATTACATAGGAAAAGCTGATATAAGAACACCCTGATCTTCTTTGTCCCCTAAAGGCAGGACATAAATCTCCCACATGAAACTACCTTCCCTGTACCAGGAGGAAAGGAGACATTCCTACTGCCAGAGATAGGAATTCAAGGCCAAGAGGCTGTATAAACAAACCTTGTTACTTCTTTACTAATTTACTACCCCAAGTACAAACTTCTTTGTCTTGTCAATTCTTCATTAATTTCTTGTTTCTTTGTTTACAGGGTATTGAGCTGCCTCTTTTGGTCACTTCTTTGAGTTTCATATTTTTATGAGCTCCCTTACATACAAATTAAATTTGTTTTTCTCCTGTTCATATGCCTTATGTCAATTACTTATTAGACCAGCCAAAGAACTTAGAATGGAAGAGAGGAATACTTTTCTGCCCGTACAATGATATGTATCCAGAATTATAGTATCATACAGAATAGTTTTACTAGCGTACAAATTCTGTGTGCTCTCCTTTTCATTCTTTCTCCACTAACCCCTTGGCAACCACTGCTTTTTTTTTTTTTTTTTTTACTCTCCATTGTTTTACCTTTTTCAGCATGTCATATAGTTGGAATCACAGTATATGGCCTTTTCAGATTGGCTTCTTTCACTTAGGAATACGCATTTAAATTTCTTCCTTGTCTTTTCATGGCTTGACAGCTCGTTTCTTTTTAGCACTGAAAAATATTCCTTGTCTGGATACCACAGTTTATTTATCCATTCACCTACTAAAGGACATCTTGGTTGCTTCCAAGTTTTGGCAATTATGAATAAAGCTGCTATAAACACCCATGTGCAGGGTTTTGTTTAGATACAAGTTTTCAACTTTTTCGGTAAATACCAAGGAGCACAATTGTTGGATCATATGGTAAGAGTATGTTTCGTTTTGTAAAGAAATCACCAAACAGTCTTCCAAAGTGACTATGCCATTTTGCATCCCCACTAGCAATGAATGAGAGATCCTGTTGCTCCACATTCTTGCCAGCATTTGTTGCTGTCAGTATTCTGGATTTTCTTTATTGTACTAGATGTGTGATGCTTTTGAATTGTTCTTTCAGTTTGCATTTCCCTGATAACATATGATGTGGAACATCTTTTCATATGCATATTTGTCATCTGTATATCTTCTTTGGTGAGGTATCTGTTAAGGTCTTTGGCCCATTTTTTAATTGGGTTTTTGTTTTCTTATTGTTGAGTTTTAAGAGTCTTTTGTATATTTTGAGTAACAATTCTTTATCAGATATGTCTTTTGCAAATATTTTCTTTTGGTCATTTAATTTTTACAGCAATCCTATGAAATAGATTTCTAATATTATCCAATGTATCTAAATGAGATAAAGGCAGCCCAGAGATTTGTTCTTAATTAATTTTCTCAAGGTCCTGCAGCTAAAAGGTGGCAGAATTGGGACTTGAATCCATGTCTATACCTGTTCATTAAAATGGAGTAAAACCTGTTTCCCAGCTTCTATTCTAGACCTATTTTTAACATCTCTCCAAAAGTAATTTAAATAAACACAATTAAACATAATTGCTCTTTGAAATGATATTTTACTCTTATATTTTCAGTATGTGAAAATCTGCCTCTTGATAAGGATATACTTTAAAATAAATAATATATAATCAAATATAATTGTTTAAAAAAAAACAAGCTTTTTTAAAGTCTTAGGAGGAGGAAATAAAAACAAATAGAGTCTGTGAACTGAAAGCCCTGAGAATGCAAGAACACAATTTTATGTGCTTATAGCAATTAAAAGAGGCTGACAGAATGACATTTAAATGCAAAATCACATTTTAATATGACTGGAGGGGCATCTGTGTGCAGTCGGTGAATGGGAGCCAATGGTGATTAATAGATGGTGCCGTGATCCTTGAACGTATGGTCCCACTTCAATATAGCAAACATCAAGGTTCAATATCAGCTTTATTTGCTTGTTTAAAAAAAAAAACAAACTAATTAGATTCACAGCATAAAGCTGCTTAGTGTTAGAGCCCAAGATGTTTAAGAAAATATAGTGGTGGAGGTGAGGCTTGGCCACTGTGTGCTTTTCAGCTCTGCTCATTTAATCTGGAAAACAAATAGAAGGACAGGGTATCTGTCGATATGGCAGGATCTGTTAAATATATAAAAATAGAGAAAAACGCAGGAAGACCTCTTTCTACAGAATTTTGTTGACCAGGATGGTCAGGTACCAGAATCATAAGCTTCAGTGTAGACCTTCAGCAAGTTATGTAGCATCTGCAAAAAAGGACTGCGGAGAATTCCTGTATCAGGGTTGTATGAGGACTCTATCAGGCAGAGCATGTAGATAGGCAATCATATATCTTCCTTTGTATGAGACAGTCCTGGAATAATTATAAATTGTATGCCCTTTCACTTTTATGAGTGTCTCCGTTAAAATTACAATTAAAAGGTCACCCTACATAAAATGAACATAGAACAGTGCCTGGAGCAAGGGAGTTATCAATGAATGTTAGCTTGTTTTTATTAAAGTTGTTTCTATTATTATTATTTTATATTAATAAGATAACTTTTATATACTATGTATTTTCAGCATATCCCAGAAGTTAAGTAAAACTGATACTTTTTAACTTTTTAAATTAATTCATAATTTACAGGGCCTTTAAATTGGGGATGAAATATGTTTCTATTAAGATGTGTTATATAGAATCTTTTGTTTTAATATCTGATAGAGGAGCTGGGCATTTACACAATCAGAGTTCAGATCCTAGTTGATTCTTTCTGATTTGGACTCCAGTGCAGACATGACTGAGGGGGGGAGGGTGTCGATAAAATTTGTAACTAAAGTCTGTCATCAGCTTTTCTTCTTTCTTGTTTTACATTAATATTGTGGTTTGTGGGATACATACAATCTCACTCCACTCAAAACGTGTTTGTTTTTGGCATCATGTTGTTAGAACCAGATTTGAAAGAGGAATAGAGATACCCAATCTCTATGAACACTTCAATTAAACCTCTTAATATGTTATATGAAAATTTTATGCTTAACGCGTAGATAAGTATCAAGAAACTGTAAGCTCCTCAGTGGTTAGGTTTGATTCTATTCATGTCTGTCATCCCAGAATCTGCCACATTACAAGGCATTTGGCATATTGCACACGCAAACACACACACACCCCCCTCACACCATTCCACATGCCACATGCATATGCTTTTTGAAAGAAACTGAATATATCTTTGGAAAGCCAATAAAACTTGAGCTGGAGGCAAGTGACTAAATCAAAATAGGAAAGAGCCTCTTACCTGTGAATTGAGAAAAGAAGAATTTTAAATAAAAGTGTTAAAGCTATGGTGCAAAGAACCTTTTTTGGGATCAGTGTGAGATAAATCATAAAATAATAGCAATAATAATTAGAGAGAATTTAATAAAATAGCTCCCAAGAGAAAGAAAAGTGTGCTGCCACACAACCAAAGTCTATATATGTATCTTTTATATGGACTCAGTGTAATATTATAGGAGATTAACAGAACCTGCAAATCCTTGGGTGCTCTGCTATTGTCAGCGGTAGCCTTATTCTCTTCCCCCTTCGATCTGGGTTAAATTCAGGTGATTCTATGCAAAATTAAGACTCGTGTCCATGCCTTTGCAACCTTATGGCATCAAGTAGAAACTCAAAGGGCTTGGAAGAAGCAATCAACAACGGCTAGAAGGGTAGTGAGGTTATTGTCATGTCAGGTGTTCTATGTTCCTTCCATTTTACCTTTTGGAATTAGGAATGTCTAGTGAAAGCCTGTATTTATCCTGTTTCTGCCTCACCACTTCATGTTGGATTTTTAAAGGGCAAATAATTATTTCAGTGGTCTGTAGGTCATAGCCAAGGAGTTGCACTTGAGGCACTTCATCCACAGTTGGACCTCATTTAGATAACCATATTCTGGGCCTTGAGCCTGAGTTGATGGTATAATGAGATGATAATTTGGGGGGCCTTGTAAGGAGTAAATACATTTTCCATGTGGTGGAAATGTAAATAATTTGTGGTCACTTGGAGGATTGTAATGGGTTAAAAATGTTTT
>NW_028041036.1:0-9654 GCF_054177405.1 Leptonychotes weddellii
GATGAGAGAGTTGTTGCTCTTCTTTTCTTCGATCTCCTGTTGAGTTTGTAGGTGTTCAGAATGGTTTGATCCCTATCCAGCTGAATTCCTGAGAGGAGACGAAATCCAGGTCTCCTACTCCTCCGCCATCTTGCTCCACCCCCGTCACCTTAAATTTATATATAGCTTTAGTTTAATACCTATCAGAATCCTGGAAAGTGTTTGTTTTTATAGATAGAGACAAAATGTGTGCAAGATCTATACACTAAAAACCACTGAACACTTCTGGGAAGTAATAAAGAAACAGTAAATAAATAGATATGCCATGGTCATGGATTGGAAGGCTTAATCTTTTGAAGATACCAGCTCTTCTATAGTTGATCTATAGATTCAACAGAATCCTTGTTTGCAGTTCTATCCCTGACATGATCAGAGCATTACTGATAATAGTGGGTATCTGTGTCTCATTCCTGATCTCATAGGAAATGTCCATAATATTTCACCATAAAGTATGATGTTTGTTGTAGATTTTAGTAGATACATTTATTATGTTAAAGACTTTCTTTTGTTCCAAGAGTTCTTATCATAAATGGATGTTTAATCTTATCAAAGGTTTTATCTCTATTATCTATTTGAGTACTCAAATGCCCTTTTTCCACTAATATGTTAATATGGTAAATTATATTAATGGATTTTCTGATCTTAAATCATCTTTGCATTCTTGAATTTTATGGGTTGGGTTCTCAAGGGAGTAGACTCTGAGACAAATTCTAGTGTTTAGGATATTTATCAGGGAGTAGCCTTGGGGTCAACATCTATGGAAGGGATAAAGAGACATCAGGATTGGGCAAAGAAGGAAATCAAGCTTTGATGCAAACCTCATAGCTTCAACTGCCCCGGAGATGTATGCCTTTCTTATAAGGGCATAATCTTAGACCAAGTGTCTCTAGCTGGGTCAATTCCTGAAAGGGCTATAAGCTAAAGGATGTCTACCAATGGTTTTCAAACACCTGGGTGACAAGTCTTTTCTTAAAAGGCAATTTGGGGTTCACACCTCTAGATCCACCACACAGAGATATATCTGGTCATGATAGATTTATTTTTTTAATACATGGCTGGATTAATTTGTTAATATTTTGTTTGGGATTTTTGCTTCTATATGAGTGAACCTGTTAAATAATTACCATTTCTTACACTATACATATCTGATTTTAGTAATTAAGACTATACTATCCTCATCAAATAAATTGTAGAAGTATTTTAGTTTTTTAAACATATTGAGATAACTGTATAAAATGGATCTGTTTATTGCCTGTTTTCTAGAAGTTACTGATTGTGGCATCCCAGGCCAGTTGCACTCATATTTTGTCCTTTTTTAAAGGAGCCTGACTCCTGACAGCAGTTAACTCCAGCTAAATGGCTACATCTCTTAGTTTTCTTTGCTTCTAGGAGTGGCAATATCACTAAATGATGGCCAAAAATTTGGTGGAAGTGTTATGTAGAATTTTGTGAAAGTTGTCTTATGAAAGCAAGACTTTCATGCCTTCTTTTTTTTCCTTTTGCCTGCAGTGCAGAAATGCTGACAGACAGAAGCCTGGTATGGCAAAGCAGAAAAATAGAGGCTAGATCTCCTACATGAGAGAATAGACTAATGTGAGCTTATGATAACTCTAGTTGGGTTTTCTGACTGATGTCAATGTTGGCTTATAATTATCTTCATGTTCAACACTCATTACTCCTCCTGCTTGTCTCCCAGATGTTGTGGAGTTCATTTCTTCAGTCTTAAAATTCATCATTTGGAAATTACTTTAACAAGAGTTTATTGTTAGTAGATTCTCAGTATTTATTTAAAACAGCATCCTACCTTTTCTTTTTCTTTTTTTTTTTTTTCCTTGAGAGTTTCGTTAGCTAGGCATATAATTCCAGGTTGGTACCTGTTTTTCACACAGCACTTTAAAGATGCTATTCCATTCTCTTTGCTCCTTGGATTCCTTTTTTGCCTTTATGAAGTATTCTAACAGTCCTTTTATAAGGAAAGGTGCCTTTCTGGAGTTGCCTTAAGAACTCCACTTTGTTCTTGGTATTCTGCCGTTTTATACAACGTTCCTAGGTGTGGGTTTATTTGTCTGTATCTTGAATGGCATTTATTTCATTTCCTGTATCTGGAATTCACATTTTTATTAATTTCAGATAATTCCTAGCCATTGTCTCTTCAAACCTTCTCTCTCTCTCATCTCTCCCTTGGAACTCAATATAGATGTGTGTGAGGCTTCCCTGCTCCATCTTGCGGTCTTTTAATTTTTCATATATGAAAGATGATACCTCTTTGTGTCTCTGAGCAGCTTTTGGATAATATCTTTATATCTCTCTCCTGGTTTACTGATTCTCTCTTCAGTTCTGTTACTCAGTTCATCCTCTCTGTGTATGCCTGTGTGAGTACATGTATGTATGATTGCATGTATGTGTGTTTTAATTTCAACAATGTTTTTCAGTTTGAGTAGATTCTATTTGAATTCTTGTATTTGCCTGGTAATTTCATATACTTTATATTCTTTGTTCAAGTTTTTAAGTCATTTTATTTCGATAAATTTTGAAATATGCTACTTAATAGTCTGTATCTTATAATCCTTCTACCTGTACTCCCTGGGGATCCCATTCTTCTGCTTTGTTTCTGCAAATTCTCCTGTGACTTGTTTTCTGTATACATTGTGATTCATTATTGTAATACTATATTTGGCCAGTCTTCATATTAGGAACCCTAGTGGACTCGGATTAAATATGTACTAATCCACAGAGGATTTGCATTTACTTCACCAGTAGCTCTGAGCTACTATGAGTATGAGAGCACCTTAAATGAATTTCTCACCTTGGAGTTTCCTGAACAACGTATAAATGCAGACCCCAAATCTACATGACAGAAGGATTGTAGTTATGAATTCTCAAAAAATAATCTCTACTTGTCCCCCAACTCAAAATTCTCCTTTTGCTGGTAGACAGATTGTTTTTCTAGTCTACCCTTTCATTTAGGATATATACTACTCAAGTTTTCCCTTTGTTTTTTGTTTTTTGTTTTTGGGTTTTTTTTAAGATTTTATTTATTTTTTTGACAGAGAGAGACATAGTGAGAGCAGGAACACAAGCAGGGGGAGTGGGAGAGGGAGAAGCAGGCTTCCGGCAGAGCAGGGAAGCCCAATGTGGGACTCGATCCCAGGACACTGGGATCATGACCTGAGCCGAAGGCAGACGCTTAACGACTGAGCCACCCAGGCGCCCTCAAGTTTTCCCTTTGTAAGAACAACTGAAGGTGCATGGGTCCTAACTCCAACTCCTAATCTTAATAGGAGCCTTATTTTCTATTTTAATATGAGGTCATTAAAAACTGAAGCTTTCAAGAATCAACAGATATCCCCAGCTCAGCCTGTGTGGCTTTGCAGATTCTAGTAATTGTCTGCATGAACTTCCCCTAATTTTGTGTAGATGCAGCTTTCCATTTAAATGGAGGTTCCCAGAATTTCTAGGTATTTGTAGCAGTATAATTTTCTAGAACATATTTTTTTTTTAGATTGTAGAATAGTCTGCTAAATTTCCAGAAGTCATCCAGTCTGACTTAAATTCCCAGTTTCTGTCTTCCCATATCATCCTAAATGTTCTATCATTGTACTTATATTTCTTTTATTTTTGTGTTTTAATTTCTGGGTTGTCTTCTCCTCTGTTATCCTATGAATTAATTTAAAAAGATGAAATTTGAAATCTCTTTCTTTATCTCTGTCTGATATTTTCAGTGAAGATGATGGGAAAGCTATGTAAACTCATAGTTTTCCTACCAGTCCTAACTAAGGGATAGCCAAGGGATGATTTTATAACCTGTCAAGCCATGGAGATGAGTATGGATCCACATTGAACCTGTTGGCTCTCTTCTTCCTTCTGATTCCTTTTTTAGTGTGCATGTCAGCTTCAGAAACACTGCTGTGTTCACTGAGATACAGCTCACTGCGAAATATGGATAGGGTAGCAGAAGGTATGTATTTCCTGGGTAAAGTTCATTTCTGCCTGACATATTTTCCTCTTCTGTGGTCCTGGTTCCCCAATCAACTTTGTTCATTTACTCTCTGTAAGCCTGGTGGCAAAAATTGTGAAAAGATATGAAAACCAACCATCTGCATCCAACTGAATAATGAAACAATATCTGCTCTGGCAGGATAACTAGAGTTTTTGAGGGTCTTTAAAACAAGCCATGCCTGGAAATTGTCAGTGAGTATATTAGCAGACCTAAGTTAATTATCCCTGAGGAGTGTTGTGTACTCTTTCATATCTAACAAAACCTTTGAATCCTTTTAAAAATATTTGAAATCTTAGTTTTTGAAAACTAACCTGGATTATCAGCCTTTCTCAGTCTTAGGAATTGATTTTTTGCCACTGACAATCAAGAGGCATAATTTGATTGAAACGGCAAAGAGAGAACAAGTTTGAGTACCTGGTATGTGCCTATATTTCCCTAAGCATTTTATATACTTCACCTTAATATCTTCACAACTCTACTCATTGCTATATACTATATAATAATAATATATTATTATCCTATTATACATTGTGGAAAGTGAAAATCTGAGATACTAAGTAACTTTCTAGGGCCCCACACCTTGTATTTGAGATTTTTGATTCCCAAGTAAATACATATATTACACCATTATGTGGATTCCTATGTGGTGGTGTATGAAATCTCTTTTGCATGAACTGAAACAATGCTTTCTCGATCTTCCTAATCAGAGTCACATGGAAAATCACTGCCAACAAAACTTGTCGGGGCGCCTGGGTGGCTCAGTTGGTTAAGCGACTGCCTTCGGCTCAGGTCATGATCCTGGAGTCCCGGGATCGAGTCCCGCATCAGGCTCCCTGCTCAGCAGGGAGTCTGCTTCTCCCTCTGACCCTCCCCCCTCTCATGTGCTCTCTCTCTCTCTCATTCTCTCTCAAATAAATAAAAAAAATCTTTAAAAAAAAATAAAAATAAAAATAAAAAAATAAAAAAAAAAACTTGTCATTTTTTCCCCTTTGTTACCCCTCCTCTGCCCATTCTTTCCTTCCTCTCACGTTACCCCTTCTTCAGGCCTCCCCACCTTCCCCGCCACCACCCTTGGAAAACTCATGATAACAACCTAATAATTGTCCTGCCAAATTTTTGTTTATATTCCTATAATAACGTACAAATGTAAATTATATATACACACATACATGGAGGTCATTCTTTCTTACAATATGAGGTTGTGTGCAGATGTTCTGCATTCTACTTTTTATCACTCAAGAATACCTCATGGAGGGGCACCTGAGTGTCTCAGTCAGTTAAGTATCTAACTCTTGGTTTCAACTCAGGTTCATGGGATCAAGCCCCACAGTGGGGAGTCTGCTTGGATGTTCTCTCCCTCTGCCCATTCCCCTACTCATGCACATACTCTCTCTAAAATAAGTAAATAAATCTTAAAAAAAGAAAAAAAAGAATACCTCATGGAAATCCCTTCAAGTCAACAGATATAATTCTGATTTATATCTTTCCATTGCTGAATAATATTTCATGGCATGGAAATACCATTTTTTTAGCCATTCCTATTATGACCAATACTCTCATAAAGCATGTGTGTGTTTATATATGAATACTTGCATTTTTATTTCTTTAGCTATAATATTAGAAGTGGGATCAATAGCTCAATTTGTATGTTGATTTTTAATTTTAATAGATGTTTCTGGTTGCTTTCCAAAAAGCTGGAAACAATTCTAGTTTTGTTTCCTTCTAAGGGCATGTTTTACCAGCATCCCTGGGATCTAACAATACGTATTATTACTCTTTTTAAAGGTGTGGATATTTAATGGTGGTGAAGTGATATCTCTGTTTTATTTAATTTATATTTGCCTGATTACCAGTGAATTTGAACACATATTTTTTTTTTTGAAAAAATTTTCTCATTTATTTGAGAGAGAGAGAGAGAGAATGAGAGGGGAGAGGTCAGAGGGAGAGGCGACTGCCCGCTGAGCAGGGAGCCCGATGCCAGACTCAATCCTAGGACTCCAGAATCGTGACCTGAGCTGAAGGCAGTTGCTTAACCAACTGAGCCACCCAGGTGCCCCTGAACACATATTTTCTGACACTGGTCTTTGTTTTTGAAATACTTGTTTCCTCATATCCCCTGCCCATATTTTATTGGGTTGTTCACTTTTTTCTTGTCAATATTTGAGCTTTGCATTTTGTTAAAGAAAAAATACGAACTTCAAAAGTTTGTATATGTTGAAACATACACACGTGGAGGTAACTCAATCTACTCAGCATGCATTTTGGAAAATAATTTTGACACAAAACAAGAGGAAATAAATAACATTAAATTTTTAACCAAGTTCTATGGTTATGAATCTTGTCTTACCTAACTAGTCATGGGTTTTGTGCTCAGATTCTAAACATAGCTTATAGTCAAACTATTCTGTGGTTCATTGTTTGGGACTTGTTAGTTAAGTATATATTCAGTATGGATTGTGGGCAATTATTTTTTGCAAAATTCTTTCTCAACTTTATAGATAGCATACCTTTTTTTTTTCTGTTGAATATATTACAGTTTCTTTCCAAATCAGTGTTTTGTCTATTGCCTTGTTTTATTTAGCTCCTTTTACCATTCAAAGATTTATATATTTTATAGGCAGAAATGACAGATTTATTAGAGAACTTTTATTGGTAAATTCTGGCTTCCTGTTTTGGTTAGAAGTTTCCCTTCACCCCACTACCAAAGTATTAAACGTGTCTCCCACATTTTCTTTAACATTTAAATCTTTGTTTCATGTGTAGTTTTATTTTGTGTATGGCATAATATTAGGGTACAACTTTACTTTTTTCTACATAAAGTCTGTCTGCCATAATCTTATGAGTAATTTTTTCATTAAATTGAAATACTGGTATTAGTATATAGGGAATTCTCATATATACCAGTGCCGGTTTCTTTCTTTCTTCATTCTATTTCACCCATCGCTGCATCTGTTTTTATGCCAGTGACACAGTGATCCAATTAGAGGGATTTTTTTTCTTCTTTAAAGTGATAGCCTCTTTTTAAAAACATTTTTATTGAGAGATAGTTGACATATAGCATTATATTAGTTTCAGGTGTACAACATAGCTGTTTAATATTTGTATATATTGTAAAGTAATCACCCACAATAAGTCTAGTTAACATCCATAACCAAGCATAGTTACAATTTTTTTCTTCTGGTAAGAACTTTTAAGATCTACTCTCTTAGCAACTTTCAAAATTTTGATATATCCTGACATCTGTTAAGGCAAGTTCCTCATCATTATTTTCACTACTTTTTTTCTCTTTCTCCTAGATTTTTTGTCTTCCATATGAACTTTAGAATCTATTTATAAAATTTGGCTTAAACACCTATCCAATTGGAATTGCATTAAGTTTTTATTAATTTAGGGAGAATAGTGGTTTATGGGAGCAAATCCCCTCATAATGAGCCTGGTATATGTTTCCATTTGTTTAAATAAAATTTTTCTTCTGTAAGGTTTTATTGTTTTTCTCATATAGTTCCTGTTTTTTTTTCTTGTTACATTTACTTCTAATTTTATAGTTTATAGTGTATAGTGAATGGAATGCATTCTATTTCCATTTTTAGATTTGTGTTTACTTTAGTTCTGATATACATGTGTTTCTATGATGAGTGTATGGATGTAGTTTGTTTTTTCTTTTGAGAGACATGAAATGATGAGAACCAGAAACCAAAGTGTACTTTTGTTTTTAAAACTAGATAAGGCATTTTTGAGAATATATTTTCATTCTCCCACTAAACGGCAAACCCCACAATTTTGACTTGCCCGTGTTAAGTGCAACAGTCATTATGATGTCTATCCTACACACTTTTTTTCTGTATATTTACATACATGTATAGAAATACACATAAACACACCTCTACACTAACTCTTTATCAACTTTTTAAAATGGCAGCCTAGCTTGAAGTTTTCAGTAATGTAAAGAACACTGTGAATAAAATCTTTGAACATATGATTCTGTAAACTTTTCCAAGTATTTTTTAAAGGTATTTATTTATTTATTTATTTGAGACAGATAAAGAGTGTGTGCAAATGGGAGGAGGGGCAGAGGGAGGGAGAAAGAGAATCCCAGTCTCTTTGCTTAGCACAGAGCCTGACGTGGGGCTCGATCTCACAACCTTGAGATCATGATGTGAGCTGAAATCAAGAGTCAGACGTTTAACTGACTGAGCCACCCAGGCACATCCCAAGTATTTCTTTACAATTATTTTAAGAAGTGTAATTTCTGTGTCAAAAGGAATGCAGTAATATTAATAGCTAGATTTATCATATGATTTTTGTGTGTGAGTGAGGTTCCCAGTACATCTGCATATCTACTTCTCCTTTTATCCTGGGCCCAAAAAAGATGATACTTCCCAGACTGCTTATAGGTACATGGGGTCATGTCATGAATTATGACCAGTGGACTATAAGCAAATAGTTCATGTCATTTCTGGTCAGTGAAAATCTTCTTTCTAACCCTCCAGTTTTGTTTTTCCATGGACAAAGACACTGGAAGAAAGGTAAGGAGATGGTGAAGCCATGCGATACTTGAGTCATTATTTGGCATGAGAGCCAAACTTGGAGAATTTCTGGATCACAGCAGATTTTGCAGTGAGAGGTGACATCACTTGCTTGTTTATATAACTTGCAAGCTGAGTTGCCAAGATTCAAACGCAAATATCTTGCTCTAGAACCCATCCTGTTAATTCCTACATTATTCAGTCTCATATTATTTTTTTATTATGTTATGTTAATCACCATAATTACATCATTAGTTTTTGATGTAGTGTTCCATGCTTCATTGTTTGCATATAACATCCAGTGCTTCATGCAGTAAGTGCCCTCTTTAATACCCATCACCAGGCTAACCCGCCCCCAACCAACCCCCACCCCTGTAGAACCCTCAGTTTGTTTCTCAGAGTCTATAGTCTCTCATGGTTTGTCTCCCCCTCTGATTTTTCCCTTCCTGCTATCTTTTTTTTTTTTTAAGATTTTATTTATTTACTTGAGAGAGAGAATGAGAGAGAGAGAGTACCTGAGAGGGGGGAGGGACAGAGGGAGAAGCAGACTCCCTGCTGAGCAAGGAGCCCAATGCGGGACTCGATCCAGGGACACTAGGATCATGACCTGAGCCAAAGGCAGTCGCTTAACCCACTGAGCCACCCAGGCACCCTCCCATCCTGCTATCTTCCTCTTCTTCTTCTTTTTTTTTTTTAACATATAATGTATTATTTGTTTCAGAGGTACAGATCTGTGATTCAACAGTCTTACACAATTCACAGCACTCACCATAGTACATACCCTCCCCAGTGTCTATCACCCAGTCACCCCATCCCTCCCACCCCCCACCACTCCAGCAACCCTCAGTTTGTTTCCTGAGATTAAGAATTCCTCATATCAGTGAGGTCATATGATACCTGTCTTTCTTTGATTGACTTATTTCACTCAGCATAATACCCTCCAGTTCCATCCATGTCTTTGCAAATGGCAAGATTTCATTCCTTTGGATGGCTGCATAATATTCCATTGTATATATATACCACCTCTTCTTTATCCATTCATCTGTCGATGGACATCTTGGCTCTTTCCACAGTTTGGCTATTGTGGAC
>NW_028041037.1:0-469 GCF_054177405.1 Leptonychotes weddellii
TTGTGGGAGAGATAGTTTTACTCCACCTAGAATGGCCAGAGAATTTACCAGAACAGAAAATATCAATAGGAGAAAGGAGATGGAAGACGATCCTCGACAAATTCCATTCATACCTGCCCACTATGACCTTGGCTCCGCATAGTGTGCGGATAATTTCTGAGTGTCTCTCAGAATCTGAAACTAGCCCCCCTCATGAAATGTGCTTTCCCTCGAGGCCCACCACACAGTACCATTATTTCCCTAAATTCTTATCCCATGTAGACCTGCCCAACCATCACACCCTAGAACATCCTCCCTTCCTTGGAGAACCCCCTCCCCCGACCCCCCAGGGACACTGTTGTATTCCCCTCACAGACTTTCCCGGGTACACTCACAACAAGACCTTCAGCCAGGACACTGGGCACTCCCACTCCCAATCCCACTCGTGGCCCCTCCTCCCACATTGTCTCTTGGTTCCCACTTGAATTCA
>NW_028041038.1:0-469 GCF_054177405.1 Leptonychotes weddellii
TTTTTTTTTTAAAGATTTTATTTATTCATTTGAGACACAGAGATAGAGAGAGAGCGAACATGAGCAGGGAGAGAGGCAGAGGGAGAGGGAGAAGCAGGCTCCCCACTGAACAGGGAGCCCAATGTGGGGCTCGATCCCAGGACCCGGAGATCATGACTTGAGCCGAAGGCAGAGGCTTAACTAACTGAGCCACCCAGGCGCCCCACTTTATATACATTTTCTTATTTAAATGCTATAAGGACCTTTGTGGGGAAAACTGAGGATCACAGAACTTAAGAAATTTACCAAATTCATATTAAGAAATTAATGTTAGAATTGTGATTCAAGTATCTCGCTATCTCCAAAGCTGTTCTCAAGGGGCAGAGTTTGCTCCTTTCTCATTTTTCAAGAGTTCTGTTTTTTAAAGAGTTCTGTTGCCACTGGCAAAATGACTGGAAACAGCACTTGGACTAAAAAAAAAAAAAAAAAA
>NW_028041039.1:0-469 GCF_054177405.1 Leptonychotes weddellii
AAATAAATAATAAAAAAGGAATTCCCACAATTCAATAAGAAAACCAACAACCCAGGGGCGCCTGGGTGGCTCAGTTGGTTAAGCGACTGCCTTCAGCTCAGGTCATGATCCTGGAGTCCCGGGATCGAGTCCCGCATCGGGCTCCCTGCTCGGCAGGGAGTCTGCTTCTCCCTCTGACCCTCCCCCTCTCATACTCTCTGTCTCTCTGTCATTCTCGCTCTCAAATAAATAAATAAAATCTTTAAAAAAAAAAAAAAGGAAGAAAACCAACAACCCAATTTTTTAAATGTCCAAAGATTTGACCAGACCCTGAACCAGAAAGGAAATACAGACAGCATTAACATGTGAAAAGATGCCCTGAATCATTAGCCATTAGGGAAATGCAAAATAAAACCACAATGAGGGGCACCCGGGCTTCTCAGTTGGTTGAGTGCCTTCGGCTCAAGTCATGGTCCCAGAGTCCTGGGAT
>NW_028041040.1:0-469 GCF_054177405.1 Leptonychotes weddellii
AGTAAGGTAGCAAGTTATGCTCCATGTAGCCCAGCTGTTTTTGCTTTTCTCATGGTTACAGACTGCTTACACCAGCTAGCCACCTTGAAATGTAGGCCATGGGAGGAAATGTAGGGAGGAGGAAAATGGCAAAAAAGATTCCAGATGGTTTAGCACCAGCCAGTTATCATTGGAAGGAACAAACCTCTGTTTTCTCTCTACTTCTCCAACGCCATTTTACCTTTAAAGAACTATTGTAATGTTCTCATCATAATATTCTGAAATAATATGGCTTCAGTTCTCCTAATTTACTATCTTGGAGTGATTTAAGTATTGGAAGGCTGGTTCTTACCACCTTAAAATCAAACAATTATAGAATCCAAGAACTTTGAACTAGAAGTAACTTTACCCATCGGTGGTTTCAAAGTTCCAACCTAGTGCACAGAACCTGCCACAGCATCCTGCAAATGTTATTTTGTGCTATTTTAAA
>NW_028041041.1:0-469 GCF_054177405.1 Leptonychotes weddellii
TAAGGCACTACAGCAGGTAGTGGAGGGACTGAAAGATAAATGATGACCTCTGCTCTCTGAAATTAATGGGATGGTCACATAACCTTATGTAGCGATAACCGTAAGTCACTCACAAAATGTGATTAGTGTCAAAGGAGGTTATACTTACAAATTTGCTTTGAGAGTGAAGAGGGGCAAGTGATTGATTCTTTTCAGGGCCCATGAAAGTTTGACAAAAGGAACAGAGCTTTTGGGGATGAGCAGTATTTTCCAAGGTCCAAGAAGTAGTAGGGAGCTACCTTAGGTCCGGAAAGACATTTGAGTAAAGTCAAGAGTAAAGATACAAAATAAGTTCAAAGTGTGTGGAAGGTAGCCTGCCTACTGCGTAGGGCAATTAGAATAAAAGATGGTAGTATAAGGAGAAGCTGTGCTCTTGGGTTGATAGTAGATTGTTGAGGGCCTTTAAAGCCTACTGAGATGTTTGAATGTC
>NW_028041042.1:0-469 GCF_054177405.1 Leptonychotes weddellii
GGGGTTCCTACAGACCTGAAGCAAAAAGCGCAGACCCCAGTGAGGCTTGCAGCCATTCCACACGTCCGCCTGAGGGCCAAGAGTCCTGCTGGTTCAGCTCTTCAACCAGCGGGAGGCCGGCGAGCCTTTCCCGAGATCTGGATGCCCACCACCCTGCACCTCTGAGACCATGAGGCTTATAAACATTCTGCTGTGAAGTTACCACATCACTTAGGACACAAGTAACAGAAATCACAGTCTATTTTTCTGACCACTTTGCCATTCCTTGAAACTTCTGCTGAGCAGAAAAGGCTGTTTATTTACTTCCTCGCTTCCTGGCACAGTGCCATGGTAAACAGGGACTCAAAGAGGAAGCAAGACCAGAACTGCTTAAAAATTAGATGCTCAAGCCATCAAAAGGAATGAGATCTTGCCATTTGCAACGACGTGGATGGAACTGGAGGGTATTATGTTGAGCGAAATAAGTCAA
>NW_028041043.1:0-469 GCF_054177405.1 Leptonychotes weddellii
CCGCGGCAGGAACGCGGAGCCCCAGCCCCGCCCCAGCCCCGCCCCCGGCTGACGCAGACTGACGCCCGCAGGCGGGCCCCCCCACTCACCAGAAGAGGCTGCGAGATGAACACGCAGCACAGCACGGACAGCGTCAGCAGGTGCAACCAGCGCACACACTGCGTCGGGCTGAACCTGTCCCCCCGAGAGAAGCCGTCAGCGCCCGCCTGCGCGCACAGGGACACCGCACCCAAGGGCCCGCGTCCTCGGGACGGCAGGCGGGGAGGCGGCCGCGGAGCCGGGCGCCCTGTCGCTCTGCCCAGCGGAGGGACTTCTGTCTGTCGCGAGGGGCGTCAGCCCCGTGAAGCCGCTGAGCGTGAGAGAGAAAGGAAAAGCCAGCCCAGCGATGCGGACAGCACGGGGCGCGGGGGGAGTTAATTATAGTAACGACAACGAAGCTTGCGTCTGCAGAACACTGAGCAGGTGCGGG
>NW_028041044.1:0-469 GCF_054177405.1 Leptonychotes weddellii
CCCAGGGTCTGTTAACATATGGGAAAGAAAAGAAGAAACCAGATTTTGGTAAAGAGAGAGACCTATTACCTTTCATTGTCACTTAAAAAAAATATTTTGGCAGTTGGTAATGGTGCCTAAAACTTAAATATTTGAGTTTGGTATTACTTAGTATTTAGCCAAATATTTACCTTTTTTAAAAATGGCTTCAAAAAAAAAAATTGTCCCAGTTTTCCCTTAATTTTTGAATCAAAATGTATTTCAAGAAAAATGAAATCCATATGTTCCTAGTTTATCTCTCCCAATTCTTCAACATTTTATTTTGGAAGATCATCTGACAGCTAAAAAGCCTTAATTAATTTCCAGGTTTTGTCCAAAGGTACAAATGTAGGGATCCGAAGGGGTACATGCACCCCGATGTTTATAGCAGCAATGTCCACAATAGCCAAACTATGGAAAGAGCCAAGATGTCCATCAACAGATGAATGGA
>NW_028041045.1:0-469 GCF_054177405.1 Leptonychotes weddellii
AAAAAAAAAAGACTGTTATCCCTTAGATGACAGATGTAGCCATACATAACTTTCTATGCATTCATTTATCAAAAATTTTATTAAGCACCTTTTATGTGCCAGTAGTTCCTAGGGATGCTGCTGTGAGCAAGGCAGAAAGGAACCTATGCCCACAGAGCTTACATTCTGGAGAGGTGGGGCAGTGGAGATGAAGGAAAGGAAAATAAACAGCAAGGAGGTAATTACAGCTAGTGATAAGTATGAAAGCTATGAAAAGGTTGGTAATAGAAATGGAGAAAAACTGGGTAGAGGTAGACTTCAGATAAACTGGACCAATCTGAAGGATGAAAGAGAAACAAGGTACCAAGCCAAAAATTGTAAATGCAGAGACAGAAATATGAAAGAGCTTAGTGGATTTAATGGCTGGAAACCCTAATAATAGTGAGTTAAGTTAGTTGTTGGAGGTCATTGAGAAGACATGACCATTGGT
>NW_028041046.1:0-469 GCF_054177405.1 Leptonychotes weddellii
GGGGGCAAGAAGTAAATAGGCAGATAAAAATATAATGTCAGGTGGTAAACTGGCTAACCGGAAAAGAAAGCAGACTAATGGAGGAAGGGGCGCTCTCTTGCTAACCTATGTGGGGAAGAAGGAAGTCCACTCCGAGCAGAGACAGGCAAGGAGGTGAGCGTGCCTGAGGGCGGCGCTGCAGGCAGGAGGACCAGCACGTGCAAAGGCCCTGAGGAGGCCGTGCTGGGAGACGTAAAGGCGCACAGAGGCTGGAGCAGAGGGAGCAGGGGCTGGTGCTACAGGGAACAAGGTGGGAGCAGGGCCCACATGGTGTCAGTCACCAGGGGGAGTTTGGCTCTGACCAAGACGGGAGCCATAGGAGGCTTTCAAGCAAAGAAGCCCAGGAACTGCTGTCCTGTTCGAAGGCTCACTCTCCCGCTTTTGATACTGGATCTCATCCAATCCGCACAGCGGCCCTGCGCTCACTCTG
>NW_028041047.1:0-9654 GCF_054177405.1 Leptonychotes weddellii
TTTTCCATTTCTTTGTGTCTTCCTCCATTTCTTTCATGAGTATTTTATAGTTTTCTGAGTACAGGTTCTTTGCCTCTTTGGTTAGATTTATTCCTAGGTATCTTATGGTTTTAGGTGCAATTGTAAATGGGATCGACTCCTTAATTTCTCTTTCTTCTGTCTTGTTGTTGGTGTATAGAAATGCAACTGATTTCTGTGCATTGATTTTATATCCTGCCACTTTACTGAATTCCTGTATGAGTTCGAGCAGTTTTGGGGTGGAGTCTTTTGGGTTTTCCACATAAAGTATCATATCATCTACAAAGAGTGAGAGTTTGACTTCTTCTTTGCTGATTTGGATGCCTTTTTTTCTTTTTGTTGTCTGCTTGCTGTGGCTAGGACTTCTAATACTATGTTGAATAGCAGTGGTGATAGTGGACATCCCTGCCATGTTCCTGACCTTAGGGTAAAAGCTCTTAGTTTTTCCCATTGAGAATGATATTCGCTGGGGCTTTTCATAGATGGCTTTTATGATATTGAGTATGTTCCCTCTATCCCTACACCATTAAGAGTTTTAATCAAGGAAGTGTGCTGTAGTTTGTCAAATGCTTTTTCTGCATCTATTGAGAGGATCATATGGTTCTTGTCCTTTCTTTTATTAATGTATTATATCACATTGATTGATTTGCCAATTTTGAACCAACCTTGCAGCCCAGGAATAAATCCCACTTGGTCGTGGTGAATAATCCTTTACTGTTGGATCCTATTGGCTAGTATTTGGGTGAGAATTTTTGGATCCATGTTCATCAGGGATATTGGTCTGTAATTCTCCTTTTTGATGGGGTCTTTGTCTGGTTTTGGGATCAAGGTAATGCTGGCCTCATAAAATGAGTTTGGAAGTTTTCTTTCCATTTCTATTTTTTGAAACAGCTTCAGAAGAATAGGTATTCATTCTTCTTTAAATGTTGGGTAGAATTCCCCTGGGAAGCCATTCGGCCCTGGGCTCTCGTTTGTTGGGAGATTTTTTATTACCACTTCAATTTCCTTAGTGGTTATGGGTTTGTTCAGGTTTTCTATTTCTTCCTGGTTCAGTTTTGGTAGTTTATACATGTCTAGGAATGCATCCATTTCTTCCAGATTATCTAATTTGCTGGCATATAGTTTCTCATAATATGTTCTTATAACTGTTTGTGTTTCTTCAGGGTTGGTTGTGATGTCTCCTCTTTCATTCATGATTTTATTTATTTGGATCCTTTCTCTCTCCCTCTCTCTCTCTTGCTCTCCTTTTTTTTTTTTTTAATAAGTCTGGCCAGGGGTTTACCCAAGAGCCAGCTCCTAGTTTCATTGATCTGTTCTACTCTTCTTTTGGTTTCAATTTATTGATTTCTCTTCTAATTTTAATTATTTCTCTTCTCCTGCTGGGTTTAGGCTTTATTTGCTGTTCTTTCTCCAGCTCCTTTAGGTGTAAAGTTAGGTTGTGTATTTGAAACCTTTCTTGTTTATTGAGAAAGTCTTGTATTGCTATATACTTCCTGCTTAGGACCACCTTTGCTCCATCCCAAAGGTTTTGAACACTTGTGTTTTCATTTTCATTTGTTTCCATGAATTTTTAAAATTCTTCTTCCTTGGTTGACTCATTCATTCTTTAGTAGGATGCTCTTTAGCCTCCATGTTATTGAGTTCTTTCCAAATTTCTTTTTGTGATTGAGTTCCAGTTTCAAAGCACTGTGGTCTGAAAATATGCAGGGAATTATCCCAGTCTTTTGGTACCGGTTGAGACCTGACTTGTGATCCATATGGGATCTATTCTGGAGAACATTCCATGTGCACTCAAAAAGAATGTGGATTCTTTTGCTTTAGGGTGGAATGTTCTGAATATATCTGTGACATCCATCTGCTCCAGTGTGTTATTCAAAGCCCTTGTTTCCCTGTTGATCTTCTGCTTTGATGATCTGTCCATTGCAGTGAAGGGGTTTTAAAGTTCCCTATTATTATTGTATTATTATCAATGTGTTTTTTAAAATTTTGTTATCAATTGGCTTATATAATTCGCTGTTCCCATGTTAGGGACATAAATATTTACAATTGTTAGATCTTGTTAGATAGACCCTTTAATTATGATATAGTGTCCTTCCTTATCTCTTATTACAGTCTAATAAAAATCTAATTTGTCTGATATAAGGATTGCCACCCCAGCTTTCTTTTGATGTCCATTAGCATGAGAAATGCTTTTCCACTCCCTCACTTTCAACCTGGAGGTGGCTTTGGGTCTCAAATGAGTCTCTTGAAGACAGCATATCAATGGGTCTTGCTTTTCTATCCATACTGATGTCCTGTATCTTTTGATTGGGACATTTAGCCCATTCACATTCAGAGTAACTATCGAAAGATAGGAATTTAATGCCATTGTATTACCTGTAAAGTCCCTGTTTCTGTATATTGTCTCTGTTCCTTTTTGGTGTATGTTACTTTTGGCCTCTCTCTTTGCTTAAAGGATCCTTTTTAATATTTCTTGCAGGGCTCGTTTAGTGATCACAAATTCTGTTAGTTTCTGTTTGTCCTGGAAGCTTTTTATCTCTCCTTCTATTTTGAATGACATCCTAGCTGGATAAAGTATTCTTGGCTGCCTATTTTTCTCATTTAGCACCCTGAATATATCATGCCAGTGCTCTCTGGCCTGCTAGGTCTGCTGCCAGTCTAATGTTTCTACCCTTGTAGGTGACAGACCTTTGTCCTGAGCTGCTTTCAGGATTTTCCTTTGTCTCTGAGATTTGCAAGTTTCACTGTTGTATGTTGGGGTGACCTATTTTTATTGATTTTGAAGGGGGTTCTCTGTGTCTCCTGGATTTGAATGCCCGTTTCCTTCCCCAGATTAGGGAAGTTTTCTGCTATAATTTGCTCCAATATACCTTCTGCTGCCCTCTCTCTCTTTCTTCTTCTGGGGTTCCAATTATTCTAATATCATTTTGTTTTATGGTATCACTTATCTCTTGAATTCTCCCTTCATGATCCAGTCGTTGCTTAACTTTTTCTCAGCTTCTTTATTCTTCATCATTTTGTCTTCAATATCACTAATTCTCTCTTCTGTCTCATTTATCCTAGTAGTTAGAGACTCCATTTTTTATTGCATCTCACTGATAGTTTTTTTTTATTTCAACTTGATTAGATTTTAGTTCTTTTATGTCCCAAAAAGGGATTCTCTAGTGTCTTCTATATTTTTTTTCAAGCCCAGCTAATGTCTTTATAACCATTATTCTGAACTGTAGTTCTGACATCTTTTTTTTCTTAAGATTTTGTTTATTCATTTGAGACACAGAGATACAGAGAGAGAGAGAGAGCATGAGCAGGGGGAGAGGCAGAGGGAGAGGGAGAAGCAGGCTCCCTGCTGAGCCAGGAGCCCGACATGGGGCTCAATCCCAGAACCCCAGCATCATGACCCAAGCTGAAAGCAGACACTTAACCATCTGAGCCACCCAGGTGCCCCCTGACATCTTACTTATATCCATACTGATTATGTCCCTGGCAGTCAGTACTGCCCTTTATTCCCTTTTTTGAGGTGAGTTTTTTCATCTTATCATTCTGCCAGAGAAGAATAGATGAACAAGGGAACAGAAGACTAAAATGACAACAATGACCCCAGAGAAATATACACTAAGCAAATCAGAAGAGACCTGAACAAAAAAAAAATTAAAATTAAAAAAAAGAGAGATTATAATTAGACAGGTGAACAGGAGAGAGAAATACACTGGATCCTGTGTATACTTTGGTCTGTTTGTTATAAAACTAGATCCCAAAATTATAAGGAAAGAATAACATATATGTACAAAAATAAAATTAAATACAATGAAAGGATAGAATGTCACTGTAAAAATGAAAATTAAAAGACAAAAATAGAAAAAAGAATGCATATCAACAGGTGAACAGAAGAGAGCAATATACTATATCTTGAGTGTATTTTGCTTGGTTTGTTAGAAGAGACTACATCTCAAAATTGTAAAGAAAGAAAAACTTACATATATATACAAAATAAAATTAAATACGTTGAAAGGATAGACTATAACTGTAAAGATGAAAATTTAAAAAGACTTTAACAACAAGAAAGAGAGAAAGAATATGATCAGACAAGTGAAGAGAACAGAGCCGTACACTAGATTCTGGGGTTATTTTGGTCTGTTAGTTAGAAGAAACTGTATCCCAATGTAGTAAAGAAAGAAAAACATATATATATGAAAATAAAATTAAATACAATGAAAAGATAGAATGTAATTGTAAAAATAAAAATTAAAAAAGATTTTAAAAAAAGAGTTGATACTATAAGAAATTCGTTGAAAAAATAAAGAGAAAAAAACATTAAAGTTTAAAGACTAAAGAATCATGGGGAAAACACCATGAATTGTATATACTATTTTCCCAGTGCTGGAGTTTTGCAGTTCTCTATGATTGGTAAACTTGGTCTTAGCTAATGTTCTTGCTGATCTTCTGGGGGAGGGGCCTGTTGCACTGATTCTCAGGTGTCTTTGCCCCAGGCAGAATCGCACCATTCTTGCCAGGGGGGCATGCTAATTAATCTGCTCGAGATTGCTCTATGTGGCTTTTGTTCCCTAAAGGCATTCTGCAGGGCTTTAGAGGTTGAGAATGAAGGGCAGGCTCCCAATCTCCAGCCCTCGAGCCAAGAGCTCAGGGCCCCACTACTCAGTGCACCCTCAGGGAAAAGCAGTCAATCACTCCTGTCTCCCTGGTCTCCGTCCACTTGCTGTGCTCACCCAGCCTATGACTGAGCATCAGGCACATGGCTGGGTTTCCAGTCTCCAAACCCTACAGACTCCTGCGGCTCATAACCGTGCCGCTCATCCCGGGGTAGGAAGGAGATCTCGCTGGTTCTGCCACTTGCTGCACCTCTGCTTGGAGAGCAGTCCCCCAACCATGCTGTGGTTCATGGTTTATGGCAACCTCAAGCTGAGAGCCCACGCCTGGGCTCGCTGATTGCAGCTGGCTTCCCTGCTCTGATGCCTAGGAACTATGCCATACTCAGGCACCTCCGATCTTCTGTGACCCCGGGGATCTTAAGATTAAGATTCCGTTCTGCTTCACCACCTGAGCACCTTCAAGGCAGGGATGTCCCTTACTGGAGCAGACTTCTAAGAGCTCTGATTTTGTACTCCGGTGCTATATCACTTTCTGGTGCTGGCTGATGGAGGCTCCCCCCGCCCATGGTTTATCTTCCCATATATCACCTCAGATTCACTTCGTCTGCACCTCCTACCTGGCAGAAAAGACAAGCCACTAATTATGGGAGCACATATTTGAAAGGCTTAATTGATAAAATTTCACCAACCACAGTATGAGTCCTATAATTCAGTAAGGAAAAGAAAAACCCAAGAAAGATGGGGAAGACTTGAACAGAAGAGGGAATGCAATAGGAAGTGAAAAGATGTTCACCATGATGACAGCCAAAGAAACTCAAATTAAATCACAAGAAGATTGGGAACAACTTGGCCACATAGAATGTGGTTGGGGCCCAGAACACTTCCTCACCGAGAGATAAAGAGCCCACAGGGAGTCTGCTGGGCTTATTGCCTTTTGTGGAAATATTTTTCAGGCTCCCTGAGTGCTACTTTGTTCTCCTTAAATGCATAAGCCAGTGACCCTCAGACACACCCCATTTAAGGCCAGGGTTCTCCTGCAGGACAAGTGGGTACATGCAGCCAACGAGCCCACATGGGCTGCTGAGTAGATGCATCGGCCATGGGGGACGGATGTACTGCCTGGATCCCTCTCTCTCTCCTTCTGCTGTAGGTAAACTCTGCAACCCTTGAGTCTGTGTGCATGTTGTCTGTTCTCAGTGACCTTGAAACCTGCATGGGCCTCTTTCCTGCTCACACTTACCTGCCTTGGTTGCAAAGCCTGGCTACCATGTGGATGGTGAAACAAAGCACTATTTCAAACTGGCAAAAGTTAACAATATAAATGTCTGACACACCAAGTAGTCACACACAGAGGCAGGGCAATAGGAGCCCTCAGTCATAGCTGATGGGAGCTAAGTGGGGCCACTAACGGGTTTGGAAAATCATTTGGCATTATCTAGATGGTTGGGTGTGCACAAACCCTAAACCCCAGCAATTCCATCCCTAAGTATGTACCCTAGTGAAATCATTTCACATATGTACTAGGTGACCTGTACAAAAATGTTCATGGCAGCCCTGGCTGTGAAATAGCCCCAGATGGGAACAACCCAAAACTGTCAACAGAAAAATGGATAAATCAGATGTGGTGTATCTTATCTTCTCTCATCTGAAGGGCTGTGTGTCTGGGTAGCGTATCCAAAGGCATGAAGGGCTGGAGCTTCTCTTGGTCGGGGTCCTCACAAGGAGGGAGGACACCCCGAAGCCAGCACTGAGCATGGTCAGGAGCAGGGACACCTCCAGGATGACCAGGAGCAGGAAGTGGACCTTGCTAAGCAGAGACCTGTGGGGGACACAGTGACAGACACTGAGCTGCCTCCTCAAGAGGAGGCCCCAGGTCCCTCCTTTCTGCCCCCTGGTCTCTCTGATCCAAGACCCTGTGGACCTAATAACCACATTTGGGCCAGACTTGGATATCTGGATATACTCACTCCCAACACCTTAGCTCAGCAGCTGACTTTGGGCATTAAGTAGGCCGATACTGAGAGGAGAGAGAGGGTTTGCCTGGGCAGGACCTGGTTTCCACAAACAGCTGCTTTATCCTAAGCCCCGCCCCTTCTTTTGCCATCCATACTCCCAAGAGCTCAGTTCAGGTTGGGACTGTTTTTGGTGATTTCTCACAGGTCAAGGTCTACGTAGGCTGGTGCTACATAGGTTCTTGGCGAATATTTGGTGAGTGGATAGAAAAAGGAACGAATGTTGTATTGAGAGGCTGCCCTGGGGGTTCTCAGGAAGGCAAGGTCACCAAAAAGGAGGCCCTCCCTCACCTTGGGCTCCCCTGGCCAACCGGGCTGTACCTGGCGCTCTCTGCTAGCAAGTTAGGAGTCCTATGGAGTGCTTTCCCGTTCTCCCCAGCAAATCACTTCGCACATCTACTTGTGTGTGTGTGATATATTTCATTGCATTTATTCAAGCATGTATTTATTTATTTATTTATTTTTACCAGTTTTTGGGAAGAGGTAGGTTTGGGGTCAGAAGTTCTTCCTCCTCTAGTCTGAGTGGCGGTGTCTCTGGACAGGATATCGATGCTCAAGGAGGGCCGCAAGTTGTCTTCATCAGGCCGACTCTGTGCCCCACAAATTGCCCACTGAGGCCTGTTAACCCAGAGGACAGCACTGAGCATAATCAGAAACAGGGGCACCTTCAGGAGAATGAGGAGTAGGAAGTGGACACTGCCAAACAGGGACCTGTAGGAGGGACACGGAGACTGTCAGGTGTTTCCTCCTGGACATGAGGCCCAGGCTCTGCCTCTCTCCCACCTGCCTTTGTGCTCAGGTCCCGTGGCCTCAAAAGTCAATATCAGCATCAAAGCTGATTGGTACCAGGGCCAGATGGTCCCGTGCTGAGGACCCCAGGCTCCTGTCCTTCAGCTCAAGCCTCAACCTTGAGCATCCAGACGCAGCAGACACATGACGATGTGGTGGTGAGGAATGGGAAAAGGAGACGAGGGGACGCAGGAGGATCTGGCTCCCAGAAACTCTCTGAGAGTTCACAAAGCAGAGGGCATTCAGGGACTGAGCTTCTGGGGCTGTCACCTGTCCCTAACCAGACCCAGGCCTGGCCAGAGTGTGGCAAATCCCCATTCAACAGCATCCCTATCTGCTCTGCAGATGGACATATCATAATCCAGGACCAGAGAAGCATCACCATCCCCATTAAGCACTTCAGCATCCCTCATCTCACTGGAAACAGGAATGTTGGAATGTTGGCACAGGAGCGAGACCTCAGGTCCCACCCCCAGGCAGTGCAGCCCCCCTGCCTTGTCCATCCTGCCAGAAGACTGCAGAAGTCAATTCAGGAAGTTTGACAACAGGGACACACAACCCTGTGAGCACAGGAGGGTGGCACAAACTCCCTGGTCCTGATAGAGATGCACAGCCCCGAGCTCTCCATGTGGACACCAGCCTCAGAGTCCTTGAGTCCCATAGCTCTTGTCAGGCCCTGGGCTAGTGGCAGGGGCCTTGGATGTCACACTCCCACCTTCCCTCACTCTCATGGGCTCTCACACACGCAGGCACACACATGCTCTTTCACACTCATGCACACTCCCACCCACCCACCCTTCCCACACACTCACACCCACATAGCCCACTTGGTCCCGAGTCTCTGAGGCCCAAATACCAGGCCTGGCTCTTTTCTCCTGAGTTGAGATTTGCTCAGACGCTCTGCAGGGATTAGCTCACATCTCTTCTTCCGTGGCAGCAAAGAAAAGCAGGGTCTTACCTAGGGGAAACAAACACTTGAACCTGGAAAAAAAGGTCAGGCAGGAAACCATGGAGTCCTTCTTCATGCAGCATTGTTGCAATCCCACACCTGTATTTTCCTGCATCATCTGCAGTGAGGTTCTCCAAGGTCACTGTGAAGGTGAGGTCTCCAGAATGGTCCACGATGGACACGCGGCCACTCCTCATCTTTTCCTCAGACCCTCTGGCGGCCACAATCTGGTTCCAAAGTGGCAAGCATGGTTGTCGGCACCAGTATTTGGTAAATGTCTTGTATTTCTCCTCGTACCGACACTGCACTCTCAGGGATCCCCCCACAATGCCCATCACAGTGCTGGGGCCACTCAGAGACAAAGAGCCTGAAAGACACCATCAGTATTTTCTTCATCTGAAGAGCCTAGGCTGGAGGGGCCTTGGGGTTCAGGTCCCCTGGAAGCCCAGACGTCACCCTGAGGCTGGAGGGGGGAGGAGCAGGAACCAGGGAGGTATGGGCTGTTGGCAGATACAAGGGGGGAGACCTGAGGAGATGCCTGGTATGTGATTCTGGGACTCAAGAGGCCATGCCCAGCCTGTGTGTGCTCAGCCAACAGGGGAGAATGTGGGGGGAGAAGATTTTGGGTGGCCCCAGACAGGTTCTGGATCCTTAGACGTGTCAGTCCTGAGAGGAAACAGCTGTGCCCATCAATCACCAAGAACTGAATGACTCCACTGAGTATACTCTGAATAAATGGATGAACGGATGCATGGATGGATGCATGGATGGCTGGACCGATAGACAGATGGAATAGGAAACAGGAAACAAGAATGGGAACCAAGGAAGTCCAGATGAAGCGCAGTATTGAGAGCTAGAAGGAAGCCTTCAGCTTCTGGCTACATCCCCTTCCCAAATGATCATCTGTAGGCCCCAAGCTTATAATCCCTGCTTGTATAGGTGGAACCTCCTGCTCATAGGTCTGGGTCACACAAGAGATGGGCATTGGCCAGGGGGTATAAAGGGGCCATCAGCAGCAGAAGAAGAAGGTAGCGGGAGGGGAAGAATGAAGGGGGGGAAATCAGAGGGGTAGACGAACCATGAGAGACGATGGACTCTGAAAAACAAACTGAGGGTTCTAGAGGGGAGGGGGTGGGAGGATGGGTTAGCCTGGTGGTGGGTATTGAGGAGGGCACATTCTGCATGGAGCACTGGGTGTTATGCACAAACAATGAATCATGGAACACTACATCTAAAACTAATGATGTAATGTATGGGGATTAACATAAGAATAAAAAAA
>NW_028041048.1:0-469 GCF_054177405.1 Leptonychotes weddellii
TAAGGCACTACAGCAGGTAGTGGAGGGACTGAAAGATAAATGATGACCTCTGCTCTCTGAAATTAATGGGATGGTCACATAACCTTATGTAGCGATAACCATAAGTCACTCACAAAATGTGATTAGTGTCAAAGGAGGTTATACTTACAAATTTGCTTTGAGAGTGAAGAGGGGCAAGTGATTGATTCTTTTCAGGGCCCATGAAAGTTTGACAAAAGGAACAGAGCTTTTGGGGATGAGCAGTATTTTCCAAGGTCCAAGAAGTAGTAGGGAGCTACCTTAGGTCCGGAAAGACATTTGAGTAAAGTCAAGAGTAAAGATACAAAATAAGTTCAAAGTGTGTGGAAGGTAGCCTGCCTACTGAGTAGGGCAATTAGAATAAAAGATGGTAGTATAAGGAGAAGCTGTGCTCTTGGGTTGATAGTAGATTGTTGAGGGCCTTTAAAGCCTACTGAGATGTTTGAATGTC
>NW_028041049.1:0-469 GCF_054177405.1 Leptonychotes weddellii
TTGGTCATGATGCATAATCCTTTTCATATGTGACTAAATTCTATTTATTAGGATTTTCTAGAATTTTTGTGTCTATACTCATAAGAGATATTAGTCTATAGTTATCTGCCTTATGACACATTTGGTTTTGGTATCAGGGTAATACTGGCCTCCTAAAATGAGTTCAGATGTGTTTCCTCCTCTTCAAAAGAGTTTGTGAAGGATTGATATTAATTCCTTACACATTTGGTAGAATTCACCCGTGCTGCTATCTGGGCCTGGGCTTTTCACTGTGGGACTTTTGATTATTAATTAAATCTCTTGTTATAGGTATATTCAAATTTCTATTTATACTTTTTTTTATTATTATGTTATGTTAATCACCATACATTACATCATTAGTTTTTGATGTAGTGTTCCATGATTCATCGTTTGCGTATAACACCCAGTGCTCCATGCAGAACGTGCCCTCCTTAATACCCATCACCAG
>NW_028041050.1:0-469 GCF_054177405.1 Leptonychotes weddellii
AGTAACTTGCAAGGGTCCTCGGGATCTCCCCCTGCTCTTTCTCCTCTCCCTTTGCACTTCTGTGCTAGAACCTCCTGGAATGTGATGCCGTTCTATGCCTCCAGGCCTTTGCAAACGTGCTTCCCTCTTCCTAGAAAGCTCTGGGCTTAACCTCCCTCCCCATACCTGGCAGGCATATGCATGCATGTGTACACACACACAGAGAGAGAGAGAGAGAGAGAGACTAATTCCTACTCAATACTCAGGTTGCAGTTTAGATGCCACTTCTGGGAGGCCTTCCTTGACTGCCCTCTTCACACCTAAGGCTGTCACATGTCCAGGGCGCTTCTGTGCCTGTAGACTCACCCCGCACCAGGACTTGTCACTCTGCCGTTGTCTTTTTGCTAGTCTGTCTCCCCTGCGGGACTATGAGTGCCTGTAGAAGAGGGGCTGTCCCGTTGTATCCCAGCTGCTACATACAATACGTTCT
>NW_028041051.1:0-469 GCF_054177405.1 Leptonychotes weddellii
GGGGGCAAGAAGTAAATAGGCAGATAAAAATATAATGTCAGGTGGTAAACTGGCTAACCGGAAAAGAAAGCAGACTAATGGAGGAAGGGGGGCTCTCTTGCTAACCTATGTGGGGAAGAAGGAAGTCCACTCCGAGCAGAGACAGGCAAGGAGGTGAGCGTGCCTGAGGGCGGCGCTGCAGGCAGGAGGACCAGCACGTGCAAAGGCCCTGAGGAGGCCGTGCTGGGAGACGTAAAGGCGCACAGAGGCTGGAGCAGAGGGAGCAGGGGCTGGTGCTACAGGGAACAAGGTGGGAGCAGGGCCCACATGGTGTCAGTCACCACGGGGAGTTTGGCTCTGACCAAGACGGGAGCCATAGGAGGCTTTCAAGCAAAGAAGCCCAGGAACTGCTGTCCTGTTCGAAGGCTCACTCTCCCGCTTTTGATACTGGATCTCATCCAATCCGCACAGCGGCCCTGCGCTCACTCTG
>NW_028041052.1:0-469 GCF_054177405.1 Leptonychotes weddellii
TGACAACATGGGTGAATCTGGAGGGCATTATGCTAAATGAAATGAGTCAGAGAAAGACGAATACCATATGGTATATATGGAATCATATGCGGAATCTAAAAAAGGGGGGCGTCAAACTCACAGAAACAGAGTAGAATAGTGGTTGCCTGTGGCTGGAAGGTGAGAGAAATAGGGAGATATTGATCAAAGTGTTCAAACTTTCAGTTATAAGGTGAATATGTTCTGAGGATCTCACGTACAGCATGGTGACTATAGTTAAAAATATTGTATTATATACCTGAAATTTGCTGAGAGTAGTTCTTAAGAGTCCTCACCAAAAAAACAAAACCAAAAGGTAACTATGTGAGATGAATATGTTAATTAACTCGATCGTGATGATCATTTCACAATGTTTACTTGTATCAGATCATCACATTGTACACTTTAAGCAGATACAATTTGGGGCGCCTGGGTGGCTCAGTCGTTAAGC
>NW_028041053.1:0-469 GCF_054177405.1 Leptonychotes weddellii
CCGCGGCAGGAACGCGGAGCCCCAGCCCCGCCCCAGCCCCGCCCCCGGCTGACGCAGACTGACGCCCGCAGGCGGGCCCCCCCACTCACCAGAAGCGGCTGCGAGATGAACACGCAGCACAGCACGGACAGCGTCAGCAGGTGCAACCAGCGCACACACTGCGTCGGGCTGAACCTGTCCCCCCGAGAGAAGCCGTCAGCGCCCGCCTGCGCGCACAGGGACACCGCACCCAAGGGCCCGCGTCCTCGGGACGGCAGGCGGGGAGGCGGCCGCGGAGCCGGGCGCCCTGTCGCTCTGCCCAGCGGAGGGACTTCTGTCTGTCGCGAGGGGCGTCAGGCCCGTGAAGCCGCTGAGCGTGAGAGAGAAAGGAAAAGCCAGCCCAGCGATGCGGACAGCACGGGGCGCGGGGGGAGTTAATTATAGTAACGACAACGAAGCTTGCGTCTGCAGAACACTGAGCAGGTGCGGG
>NW_028041054.1:0-469 GCF_054177405.1 Leptonychotes weddellii
AAATAAATAAATAAATAAATAAATAAATAAATAAAAGCAAAAGTACTAAAAGCAAAAAAAACTGTAGAGTATTAGTTTAGTAAAGGTTGTGATGTAACTTTATCAGGAAGATGGATACTAAGTTTGTGCGTGCCTGTGTGTGCTGAACATACAGGCTAGATAAAATAGCATTTGGTAAGAAACCAAAAACCATCATCTACCAAACAAGAAGCAAATAGACACCAGCTATATCTCACAAAAACAAGAGATCTCGAGTAAATATGTTATTTCAGCACATAAGATAAAGATGACAAAAAAAATTTAAAAGAGAGCATTAACATGGAAGAGAAGACATCTCTTGGGGTCCTCTTTAATTTTTTGGACTTTATACATATGTCTCTTTGGTAAGAATAAAAACTAAGTAAATCCTAGAGGACAACATAGGCAGTAACCTCTTTGACATCGCCCACAGCAACTTCTTTCAAGATAC
>NW_028041055.1:0-469 GCF_054177405.1 Leptonychotes weddellii
AAGGGGATCCTTTAAGCAAAGAAAGAGCCCAAAGTAAGATAGACCACAAAGAAACAGAGACAAAATGCAGAAACAGGGACTTTACAGGTAATACAATGACACTAAATTCATAACTTTCAATAGTTATTCTGAACATAAATGGGCTAAATGCTCCAATAAAAAGACACAGGTTATCAGATTGGATAAAAAAAGCAAGACTCGTCAATATGCTGTCTGCCAAGAGACTAATTTTAGACCCAAAGACACCTTCAGATTTAAAGTGAGGTGGTGGAGGGGCGCCTGGGTGGCTCAGTCGTTAAGCGTCTGCCTTCGGCTCAGGTCATGATCCCAGGGTCCTGGGATCGAGCCCCGCATCGGGCTCCCTGCTCAGCGGGGAGCCTGCTTCTCCCTCTCCCACTCCCCCTGCTTGTGTTCCCTCTCTCGCTGTGTCTCTCTCTGTCAAATAAATAAATAAAATCTTTAAAAAAAA
>NW_028041056.1:0-469 GCF_054177405.1 Leptonychotes weddellii
GGTCACACCCAGGCCCCGCTAGGCTGTGGAGGCGATTCGGGCAGATTCTACAAACTCTCTAAGCCTTGGTTCCGCCCCCTGTAAAATGGGTGATATCGCCGATTTTCTCAGACAAGTCAGCGGGGACCCAATGCTCTACTCTCTGGGGTGCCTGGCTGGCTCAGTCAGGAGCGCGTGTGACTCTGGACCTCGGGGTCGTAAGCTCCAGCCCCACACTGGGTGTAGCGATTACTAAAAAAATAAGTAAGCGAACTTAAAAAAAATAAATGTGGGCGCCTGGGTGGCTCAGTTGGTTGAGCAACTGCCTTCGGCTCAGGTCATGATCCTGGAGTCCCGGGATCGAGTCCCGCATCGGGCTCCCTGCTCGGCAGGGAGTCTGCTTCTGCCTCTGACCCTCCCCCCTCTCATGTGCTCTCTCTCTCTCATTCTCTCTGTCTCAAATAAATAAATAAAAATCTTAAAAAAAAAA
>NW_028041057.1:0-469 GCF_054177405.1 Leptonychotes weddellii
TGTGTCTGTTGGCCATTTGGATGTCTTCTTTGGAAAAATGTCTGTTCATGTCTTCTGCCCATTTCTTGATTGGATTCTTTGTTCTTTGGGTGTTGAGTTTGATGAGTTCTTTATAGATTTTGGATACTAGCCCTTTATCTGATATGTCATTTGCAAATATTTGAAGCAGATTTTGTAAGAGCAAGAAACAAACATCTGTTGTCTTAAACCACAGAGATTTCGGGATTAAATTAATTGCTCGCCTGCTCTCTCCCTACACACACACACACACACACACACACACACACAATTTATGAAGGATATATAAGAAAAGGAAATCCTAGACATCTCATGAAGTAAAATCCAGCAGTGTACTGAAGATAAAACAAAACAAAAATTAAAACATCTGTGATTTAGCCAAGAAATGCAACCCAGTAGGTTTTATCCTAGAAATGCAATGATAATTCATTATGAGAAAATATATTAATGT
>NW_028041058.1:0-9654 GCF_054177405.1 Leptonychotes weddellii
TGCCCATTTCTTGATTGGATTCTTTGTTCTTTGGGTGTTGAGTTTGATGAGTTCTTTATAGATTTTGGATACTAGCCCTTTATCTGATATGTCATTTGCAAATATCTTCTCCCATTCGGTCGGTTGTCTTTTGGTTTTGTTGACTGTTTCCTTTGCTTTGCAAAAGCTTTTTATCTTGATGAAGTCCCAATAGTTCATTCTTGCCCTTGCTTCCCTTGCCTTTGGCGATGTTTCTAGGAAGAAGTTGCTGCGGCTGAGGTCAAAGAGGTTGCTGCCTGTGTTCTCCTTTAGGATTTGGATGGACTCCTGTCTCACATTGAGGTCTTTCAACCATTTGGAGTCTATTTTTGTGTGTGGTGTAAGGAAATTAGACCAGGATTTAGATAACCTCTTTGGCATTCAGCTTTGATTACAAAGAATGGAAACCGAAGTCATATTGGCAGGATATGAGAACATCTCATGAACCCAAGGACAGGAATTACAGTTGGTTTTCATGAGGGTAGGCAAATGGAATTCACTCATTAGTAGTTTCATTTCTACAGGTTTGGTGGTCCCAGCTTTCTCTTTGCTGCCCTGACCAGCTAGGTTTTAACTAGATTATTTTGAAATAATTGCTACTCCAAACGGAGGGTATCTTCCTACCTGCAGCTTCTTCTGCAGTTTCAAGGAAACTCTCCAAAAACTTCAGCACAAAACAGAATTGTACAGTGGAAAGAATATCAGCCTCCACAGTGGTCAGCAGTCCAGGGTGCCAGGACTGTCTCAACCATTATCTTGCTATGTGAGTAAGAAAAAAACTCATGTTCTAGAACTAATGATGTAATGTATGGGGATTAACATAAGAATAAAAAAAAAAAAGAAAGAAAGAAGCCAAACTAAAAAAAAAAAAAAAGAAAAAAAAAAAAGAAAAAAACTCATGTAATTATTTTGACTCTTTGTCTCATTTGTCCTGCCACACTGCAAAGGTATTTATTCCTCAGACTTATCTCAGATATGCCTCTTCTTTCCATCCCTAGTACTGGAGCCTTAGACTTACCATACCCATTGCAATTGCAGCCCAGTTTCTCTCTGAAGAGTTCACTGCTGGAATGATATTGTCAATAAGCTGGGAACATGAAGATTCAAAGATGTGTGCATTTTTTATCTGGACAATAAGCCTATTCATGACATCTTGAAGAGAGACTTATAACATGGCAGAAAGAATATGGCGGGTAGCAAGATGGATTCACTTTTCTGCATATTGAAGTCAAAGTTGTGATGTAAAACCTAAATTGACTTGTCTAAGACTTAACAAGGAGGTCTCATCTACAGGGATAGATTTGGAAATTATCAGAGTGTAGGTGGTGGTAAATCCATTGAAGCGAATGAAATGCCCAGGGAGAATATATATGTAGAGAAGAAAATCCAGGCAAATAATTTGATGGATGTCTGGTTCAAGGCACCCCACTGCAAAACAACAACAACAACAACAAACCCAAAAAAACAAAAGCTAACCAACCAACTAAACAAACAAACAAACCACAAAGTTGGGGACCTTGGTTTACATACAGTTAGTTTATTTTGGGAAGATGAAAATGTTCTAGAGATGGATGGTGTGATGATTGTGCAACAATGGGAATGTGCTTAATACCAATAAATTTTATATTTAAAAATGTTTAAGATGATACATTTTCTGTTATATATATTTTACTATAATAAAAAAAGACTGTGTATAAGGTTAAAATTGCTTAAGCCAAATTAAAAAAAATGTTTAAAGCCAAATTTTTTTAACCAGCCAACATTATTTTTTAAACCCTGTAAAAGCTGTCTCATTGGAGACTCCAAGTGCAGGCATTTCCTCCAGCGTTGGACCTAGCTGTTGAGTACCAGCGGAAGTCATTGGCCATGTTGTGCAAAAAACACTTATCTTTAAACATCAGAATCCTAGGCAACATGGTGAGATGCTCTGTGATAGACCCAGAGGGACTGGGACCCAGTGAGGGAATGGTGGAGCCATCTTTCATCTCATACTCACTGAGGGCAACATTCTTTGAGTAGGGCCCTGGGCTGAAATGCTGTGGTCTTGAAATGTTTTCTTATTCTCTCTTTCCCTTTCCTGAATATGGGTGGTTGAATTCATGCAAGTAAAATGAATATTTGGTACAACTCCACTGGAATAACTATTACTTACAACATTTTATTGCTCTAAGTGTCGTACTTGGAATATTTCATTCTCTTTTATAGTCAACCCATTCAAAGGCCAATTTTGTCTTTGCTGAGCCTGCTACAGCCTCCATAAGGACATAACAATATTGACCTCATGCTCAACGCCTAACTGTGAAAGATTTGACCCATGTCCTGGTTATGTCTGCCAGTACCTGAATTAGGAATATTAGAGGTCGTTGTCAATGGCAGGAGGGTCTGGCAAATTAGGGCATGTACACTCAGGGCCAGGGGCTGGTGGCCAGGTCAGGCCATTTGTAAATAGTGGCTGGTGGTGGAGAGAGAGGAGACTGAGAAGCAGAAACAGAGACCCACCTGAGAGATGGGTAGATGCTTCTATGACTGAGAATTTTCAAATTTCTGTGAAACCTGGCTGCACTTTGGCCTTTTTGTTCCAAGTGTCTCCTTTGCATGTGTTTCATCTCTCTTTTCTTTGAGCTAGCTTGAGAGAGTTCCTGTTCTTTCCAGCCTTGATTAGAGCCCAAGCCCACGTTATTAGAATGCCAGTTGCACTCATAAATGGTTCATCTACATTGTGAGGAGAAAGATAGCTTGGTCTTAAGGGAAGGACCAAGAGCGAGGGATCAGATGTGTTTTAGTTCCAGTACTACCATTAACTCTTGTGACCTTGGACAAACAATTTACCCTTCCTGAGAGTGCAAAATCCTAACCACTAGACCACCGGAGAACAATTTACTCTTTCTGGACCTCAGTTGCTTGAGTTATAGAATGAGGATAATAACACAGCTTGCTGTATCTACTTCATAGAAGGAGGATATAAAAATAATACATGTTCAAAGCATTTTAAAAGGTTAAAAGCATTCTAGAAAGCAAATAATGACTATTACATTTGGCCAAAATGAAAATATGTTTATCTTAAGACTTTTTATACTTGTAAAGTTTTTGAGAGCTCATTTGGCACTTCAAGTTCAGTAGAAGTCCTCACAAGTGCTCTGACTGGTATGGGACCAAGAGACCATATGTGGTTTTCTAAAGCTTCCTAACCTCGTGCTTTAACTCTCCAACTAGATTTTAAGTTGACAGAGGGCAGGAACTCTAGTATATTTATTTGCTTCTTCCTTTGGACCAAGTGCAATGTAGATGCTTGTAAATACGTGTTGAATGAGTATCTGACTAAAACAAAAGAATGGATGTTGTTCTAGAGAACTTTACCTTCTGTAGAAATTCAAGATGAGTTCTCAGTTCTATATGACTAGTTGTATTCTAAGAACACATTAGAAAAAATAGGAAAAAATAGTTTGCAAGTAGGCATACATATTATATGCAGTGCGTGCATCTCTCATAGATAGATGCTCTTACAATGGAGCAGTACAAATGAAATCACTCTTACTGATCCTCTCAGCTGGGTAAGAAACTATTTTATTTTATTTACTTTTTAAAAAGATTTTATTTAAGAGAGAGAATGAGAGAGAGAGAGAGAGAGCATGAGAGGGGGGAGGATCAGAAGGAGAAGCAGACTCCCTGCTGAGCAGGGAGCCCGATGCAGGACTCGTCCTGGGACTCCAGGATCATGACCTGAGCTGAAGGTAGTCGCTTAACCAACTGAGCCACCCAGGTGCCCAAGAAGCTATTTTAAAGTTGAGGTTCATATATTCACTAATGTGAATATATTTAGGATACCCTGCACAATACTTCTCAGTGGAAAAAATGTTCTAGTCTTCTTGGACAGAAGGAGTTTACCATGTCAAGTTTTCAGTATTTGGAAATTTATCAATTTAGTATTCTATGAGTCACACAAACAAATCTAATTTCAAAAATATCCTAAAACCCCCACATGCCCTTGATGAATATGGGTAACCTGTGCAGGCATGAGCTTCCTGTTACTGGAGATATTGGAGCTGTGACTGAATAATCATCTATTAGGGATGGTTCTGAGGGCAAAATTTGGGGGAGGAGCAGAAAATGGTCTTGATTCCTACTGATAGTCCTTTTTCAACTTGGATTCTGGAATTAGATTGCATATGTTGGAGACTTACTATATGTCTCTATAAAACCTGTTGAGAATAATGCCCAAACCTCAAGGAATTTATATTCTAGAACAGGGGTCAGCAAACTAAAGCCACAGGCCAAATATGGCCGATCACCTGATTTTGCAAATAAATTTTTTAAAAGATTTATTTATTTGAGAGGTGGAGGGGGAAGGGCATAGGGAGAGAATTTCAAGCATACTCCCCACTGAGTTTGGAGCCCGACTCAGGGCTCCATCTCACAACCCATGAGATCATGATCTGAGCCAGAATCACTAGTCAGACACTTAACTGACTGAGCCACTCAGGTGCCCCTGATTTTGCAAATAAAGTTTTATTAGAATTCTGCCATGCCCATTTATTTGTTTATTTTCTATGGCTGCTTTTGTATGACAACAACAAAGTTGATTAGTTATTACAGATAACATCATGCCTGCAAAGTCTAACATATTTACTATCTGACCCTTTACAGAAAAAGTTTGCCAGTTCCCATACGAAGTAGATTGCAAAGTTCAGTGCATGCTTCCCAGACTGTGCATCCTTACTTCCTGGGGGATAAAGTATATTAGATCCTCTATGTATATTCATTTTTATCTTATTTTTAACTTTTGACCGTTTCTAATTTTTAGGCTCCTCATCTCTAGATTGGGGCTATTATTCATAGCCACTCCATTGGGTTGTTGAGAGGCTTAAAAGGGGTCATTTGTGTGAAATTGTTCAAATAGCTTGAACCTGAACTCCTAACTGCTATACTTTGTGGAACCAGGACACCACAGAGGGCAGCGAAGTAGAGGAGGTCTGGGGAGGTGAAGGAAGGCTTGTTGTAGAAGGTGTGACTGGCCTCGAAGAGAGGACAAGGACGAGAATGGTCCTGGAGCTACTGTTCTCTGCCTCAGTTACAGGGAGGCTGGCTAAGCCAACCTCTAATCTTCCTAGCAAGGGTCCTCTCTTCCTTCCCCCAACCCTCTGCTGTGTTTTGAAAGGCCAGAGAAATTTTTTGCCTGCTATTCACCTGATCCAGAGAAGTAAGTGCCTCTGTAATTTCAATCTGTGCTTTCTATCACTAAGATAAACTAGTAATGATTTGCCAATAAAATGCAATTACTGTGCCTGCTGAGGTCAATATTCAATCAGTGGTTCCATTCTGAGTGCTGCTTTGATCAGTTGGTCAAAAATTTCCTTTCTTAGATGCTCTGTAAACCAGGATTGATCGAGAGGTTTAGGGGTTTAAGATTGGGATGTGATTTCATTTCTAATCCAACTTTGGAGCAGCACTTCAAACTGGCCCAATGTGGGAGTCCTGCCCACATTGAGACTGGACTTGGCATTTCTTCGCATTGCCCCTAACCGTCTCCTCTCCCTCCCCCAAATAATGGTCAAGCTCTAAAGTATCATAAATAAAGTAGATTATTATCAAGGTTTTGTGGGGAAATCAGGAAGTCACGTTGGTCACTCCGTAACAAAAACTTAATGCATATTTTTCATTAAGCATTTTTTCAGTTCATTCCTAGCGTCTCCCCATCTGCTTGCTTTTTTTTTTCTCTTTTCTTCTCCCCTACATAGCCTCTTAGGCTTTTCTCTATCAACTAGAACAACTTAGCTTTTTCCCTCACTTCAGAAATCTCACTCAAAGTAATGAAGCCCCTGTAGATAAGCAAATGAGGCCACTGATTATTCCTCAAACATGCCCCTTGGGGGTATCAGCCTAGATCACCATACTAGGAGATCCTTGGCTGATTTAGAGGAACAAAACAAGATCTGGTTGAGAATAAATCCAAATGAAATTGAGAAATTTCATCCCAGAGACCCAAGATGATGGTACTTGATTGGATCTTGGTGTTCTGCTTGGTCATGATCAAAGTAGACAGCCTAATGTTTTGGGGGCTTCCCTTTCTATCTCTCTCTAACTGCATTTATCTGCATGTCTGATTTAAGATTAGTTTAAAGGCAGAATTTTCATCTTGGTTTTGATATGGATTCGCATTTACTTAAGACATAATCAGGGGCTTCACATAGCTAGTGACAGTGCCTCTGTGAAGCTGAGATTTTGCTATTTTATTTTTAAAATTTAAGTTTTTAATCCTTCTTGATTTAATTTTTCTAATGTGACAACACCTTAAAGTTTACATTTAAAATATATGTAGCTCTTGTCCCAGAAATCCCTGTTATGGGAATCTGTCCTAACGAAATCATAGCCCTAGGACTTATAATCAAGGACAGTTATTACAACATTATTTGTCAAGGCAAAAACAAAACAAAAACCAAAAAGCGTGATATACATCAGTATGGGAAAGATTGAGTAAATTCTGGTATCAATCCTATTGTGGAATATTAAATGTTTCCTCAAATAGATAAGTTAAATCTCTATCTATTGATCCAGAAGGTTGTCAATAATGTGTTGTCATGTGAAAAAGGTACCAGATGACAGTAACAACCCCAAATCCCTTACATCAATGTTTATTTATAAAAAAAATGTATCAAGATGTGAGTAGAAAAACACCAGGCTGGTATATTTTACTTTTGTGGGAGAGAAAGATAGATGATTAGCATTTTCTTTATATGGATTTTTATTTTTTCATTGGTTTCAGTGGTTGTGGTGAACACCTGTCAGTTTTGAGGTTTGATAAAAGATGATATCTGGCAAGACTTTTTAAAAATAAAACAAGTCAACAAACAAAAAATACTATTCCCCTCCTTGGAAAATGTGGTGCCAAATATTTTGGGAGCTGCACACATGTGTGCACAGAACAGTCTTGTGTGGTATTCTGCCCGCAGTCAACCTTCTTGAGAGCTGGGATAGTTCAGTTAGGGAGAGATCTGAATCGTGACAGGAGACATCCTAAAGCTGTTAGTCTTGGATTCTGATGATTTTACCTTTATTTTCCCCTCAATGGAGTCCCACTGGCCCTCACTTTCCCAATAACTTACCTATCATTTAACCCACTGGAGGTTAAGATGATTCCAACCAAACAATATCACAGCAAATTTTTAACCTGTCTCCTTTCTGTCACCTTCTGAATTTGAGTTACTGTTCTGCTTTTTAGAGATAAAAAAGGATTAGACTTGGAGGACCCAAGACTCAGGTTTGAGTCGACCCTCTTGGAGCCATCTATGTGACCTTGGGAAAATAATGGCTAGTCTTAGATTTCTCCTCTACACAATGGAGATCTCTTCAGCTGACCTCACTAAGCATAATGGTAGTCCTAAATAATGCATAATGGTTGTGAAAATACTTTGTAGTCTTTACAAATTTAAAACACTGTAAATTATCTCATTTCTCTATGATTGCCTTCCTTTTGGAAAAAAAAAAAGGTTACTTCTGTATTATGTGAGGGCCCAGTGGGGAAGTAATGTTGGACTTTTGGTCTTTTTTTTTTTTAAGATGTATTTATTTATTTGAGAGAGAGAGAGAGTGTGCGCACTCATGCACGCGCGTAAGCTTGAAGGGGGAGGGGCGGAGAGAGACTCCTCAAGCAGACTCCCCTTAGAGTAGAGCCGAGGTGGGGCTCCATCTCAAGACCCTGAGGTCATGACCTGCGTCAAAATCAAGAATCAGACGCTTAACTGATTGAGTCACCCAGACCCAGGACTTTCGGTCTTTGTCTCTGGTGCTTCTGCAGTAGAGGGTTAAGTTCAGTATAATTGGTGTCAGGGAAAATTCTACAGATACGTAGAACACAATTTCAGGTCAAATTACTCTTTTTGCCTCTTGGGTGAGGATTAAGTGTTCCCATTTTTCCTATGTTATGGCATTCAACAAATCTTTGATAAAAACAAAATCACTAACAGGTGCCTGGGTGGCTTAGTCTGATTGGATGTCTGACTTTTGATTCCTGGCTTGGGTCATGATCCCAGGGTCATGGGATGGAGCCCCTCGTTGGGCTCCCAGCTCAGCGTGGAGTCTGAGATTCTCTCTCGCCCCCTGCCCCTCCCCCTGCTTGTGTGCATGTGCACTTTCTCTATGTTTAAATAAAGAAAGTCTTTAAAAAAAAAAGTGAGGGCGCCTGGGTGGCTCAGTTGGTTAAGCGACTGCCTTCGGCTCAGGTCATGATCCTGGAGTCCCGGGATCGAGTCCCGCATCGGGCTTCCTGCTCAGCGGAGAGTCTGCTTCTCCCTCTGACCCTCCCCCCTCTCGTGTGCTCTCTCTCTCTCATTCTCTCTCTCAAATAAATAAATAAAATCTTAAAAAAAAAAAAGTGAAATCACCAACTCATTAGCTCTGGATTTATATATTTTTGTTATCACTGGATAACAACAAAATAATCTCTTTTTGAAGTATTTTTAGTTTTTCCTTAGATGCTCAATCTGTTCTTTTCTCTTGGTCTCATTTTTAAGTTAAGCATAGTTTATACATTTGCTCCCTTTTTAAAGATAGAACAAAGCATTGCCTTAATAATAGGAATATTCTACCTACTAAGCTGGGTATTTTTTAAGGCAGGTGTCCATTATAAGAACATGTTAATAGCCAGTGTTAGTCTATTACTTGCAATGACTTGCACATGTATTCTCTCATGAATCCTCAAAGCAGAGGCTTGGAAGGGTACCCAACTTACTCACATTGCTAGTGAGTGACAGAGTCAGGACCTAACCCATTATTATTGGATGAGCAACCTAAACTCTAACACTGGATGGAAGGAGTAATCACCTTTATTGAATTAATGATCATATCAAATAAACAAGTAACAAGTAGCCTGACCAGTTTCTGTCCCATGTAACCTAGAGACTTCTTATTCCTGGGACTTCTCAGATAAGCTAACCTATATTCCAACTAATAGTCAAACATAGCCAATCACAGAACTCTTCTGAAGTGCATTTCAGGGGCGTAGGTCTAAAAAAACATGCCTTAGGAAAAGCTGCTCCAGCCAGTGTCAGAGTCTTGTGCTGGCACTGCTATCCCATCCCCCTTCCCCACCTCTAGAGACTTGTTCTACTCTTGTAAGAGGTGGCATTTAAGTATCGTTTGTTGTTCTCTTTTGGATGTGCAAACTATTAATTCATTTTAGTTGTTAAGAAATGGGAATTACCAAGTGTCCTTTGTGCTTGTGATCTGGTGTTCTTTTGTCAGAAAGCCCCAAAGCCTATTGTTCTAACCCCTCTTGGGCTCACATTGTATTTTCCATGACAAAGCACATTTATTGTCTTCCATCCCGATTTGGGGTTCTGTTTGTCGGGTTTTGGCAGTTGCCATTCAGAAGAGGAGCAGGGCAGACTGGTGTACTTGAACGGGCCTGCTCAAAGTGACCAGACCAGTCTCTTAGTCTCCTGTGTTTCAGGTGGGTTTTGCAGTACAGACACTAATTAAGGATGGAGGAGAGACTGTTCATCACTTGGTTATTAATTTTCTCCCCATGGGAAAGGGGCTGGGAGATAGATTGCTGGGTATTTACCTAGTGAACAGGACGTAGTCCGCATCCATCTGTCTTCCATTCAGTCTCCTTTCAGAAGACATTATGGGTGAGCCTCA
>NW_028041059.1:0-468 GCF_054177405.1 Leptonychotes weddellii
CGCTGCTACTGGAGGCTGTGCCTTTTCAGTGGGGTATAGAGAGTTCATGCCCCTCGTCCTCCTGCTCCTCCTCCAGGAAGACCCTGCAGGTAGGGGTGGTCGGGGTTAGAGAGATTGAGGCTTAAAGAGAACGTGCCCAGTGAGTGCACCCAACACACCTGTGAGTGTCCACATGCACCTGTGATGTGTGCACAACCCCAACCACGTGCACCTGCGATGCTTCAACGATCCCCGTCCACGTGCACCTGTGATGCGTCCACGACCCCCGTCCACGTGCACCTGCAATGCGGGCACAGTCCCCGTCCACGTGCATCTGCGATGTGGGCACAACCCCAGTCGATGTGCACCTGTGATGCATCCATGACCCCTGTCCACGTGCACCTGTGTCCACAACCTCCGTCCACATGCACCTGTGATGTGTCCACGACCCCCGTCCACGTGCACCTGTGATGCGTCCACAACCCCCCG
>NW_028041060.1:0-468 GCF_054177405.1 Leptonychotes weddellii
AGGGCAGGATTCAAACCCCGGCCTGGCTCCGAGGGTCCTGCTCTTAAGCAGTTCCCCTCAAAGCCCTCAACATCAGGACAGCTAGTTTTCCATGGCAAAGCTTCCCAAATTTCATGATTTCTGCCACCCACCAACTCTGTTGTTATTTATGTAACATTTGGGGGAGGGTAGTTTCTTTTTTAATGCACATTCATTTTTTTTAAAAAAAAATTTTTTTAAGATTTTATTTATTTGTGAGAGAGAGAATGAGAGATAGAGAGCATGAGAGGGAGGAGGGTCAGAGGGAGAAGCAGACTCCCTGCTGAGCAGGGAGCCTGATGTGGGACTCGATCCCAGGACTCCAGGATCATGACCTGAGCTGAAGGCAGTCGCTTAACCAACTGAGCCACCCAGGCGCCCAATGCACATTCATTTTTAAGAATAAACTAAAAGCTCCAAACTTGAGGCTGACCTTGTTCAAAAGGAAAA
>NW_028041061.1:0-468 GCF_054177405.1 Leptonychotes weddellii
AGCAGACTTTTAAAAGTTCCGATTTTGTGCTCCGCGGCTCTATCACTTGCCAGAATCGGGGGACGGAGGCCCCTCCCCCGCCGTCTATCCTCCCGAATATCGCCTCGGATTCACTTCTCCGCATGTCCTACCTTCCAGAAAGTGGTCGCTTTTCTGATGAGAGAGTTGTTGCTCTTCTTGTCTTCTATCTCCTGTTGGGTTTGTAGGTGTTCAGAATGGTTTGATCCCTATCCAGCTGAATTCCTGAGAGGAGACGAAATCCAGGGCTCCTACTCCTCCATCATCTTGCTCCGCCCCTCCCCAGCTAAGGATTTTTAACTGGCCCCAGCTCCTTGATAGAAAAAGTTACTGTGCACCCAAGGGCTATGTAGAATGTTATATGAGACCGATGATCATTAACTGCCATGATGTAAGGCTCCATAGCGGGAGGGGTAATCGCCAGTTCCACGCGGGGAGATGTGACTCTTG
>NW_028041062.1:0-468 GCF_054177405.1 Leptonychotes weddellii
TCTAGTTGTATCCATGGGACAAAGTGAGCCTAGGATCACCTACTCTGCCATCTTCCCCCTCATATCCTATATAAATGTATTTTTAAAATTCATTTATTCCAATCTTAGTCATCCTGACCACATATAAAATTCTTTTCCAAAGAGTCCCCTTCACAAACCAACAACTTCCTTTTGCATTTAGACTTCATCATAAGTTTTTTCTCTCTAAATAACCAGTCTTGTGTTAGGACAAAATTACTTTCTTTGCTCTCAACAAAAATTTATTCTCGGGGCGCCTGGGTGGCTCAGTTGGTTAAGCGACTGCCTTCGGCTCAGGTCATGATCCTGGAGTCCCGGGATCGAGTCCCGCATCGGGCTCCCTGCTCGGCAGGGAGTCTGCTTCTCCCTCTGACCCTCCTCCCTCTCATGCTCTCTGTCTCTCATTCTCTCTCTCTCAAATAAATGAATAAAATCTTTAAAAAAAAAAAA
>NW_028041063.1:0-468 GCF_054177405.1 Leptonychotes weddellii
AGAATCCCACAAAAGATGTAAAATTTCAATTGTGATAAATGTTGCGGTGATGAGGTATATGGTGTCTAAAAGAGGGAACAGGGAGTCACTTAGGAAGACTTCTCCGAGGAAATGTTGATCAAGCTTAGATATCACAAGAGAGTTAAACTAGAAAAAAAAAGGGGGGTGTGGAGGATGGTAACAGCCCTGGTCAAGGCGGGCACAGGATTGAACAGAAGAGAGGATGAAGAGTGTGAGGATTGTTGTACATGATAAAGCTGGAGAAGAAGACAGGGCCAGACCACATGTGGGACCTGGCAACCACATTCACTGCTTTAACTTTTATCTTAAACTCAGAGGAGTGTCACTGAAGGGTGTTAAACAGAAGTCTGAAATGGAATATGTACACATGATAATATTTGCCTTTTGAAAGATCACTCTGGCTACACTTTGATGAATGGATTGGGAAGGGTGTGTCAGCAGGCGGAA
>NW_028041064.1:0-468 GCF_054177405.1 Leptonychotes weddellii
CAAACAAGTTTTTAAATGCAGAAATCATCAGAGCCTTCAGTATATTCATGTGCCTTATGACCCTCCTAGATCTCTTATACAACATTATCCCCAATGATCTGACCAAGGGAATCTTTCATTTCAGAATTCTGAAAACTTGGACACCTAAGTGGTGTTGTAAAAACTAAGTCTTGGGCACCTGGGTGGCTCAGTCGTTAAGTGTCTGCCTTCAGCTCAGGTCATGATCCCAGGGTTCTGGGATCGAGCCCTGCATCTGGCTCCCTGCTTGGTGGGAAGCCCGCTTCTCCCTCTCCCACTCCCCCTGCTTGTGTTCCCTCTCTCGCTGTGTCTCTCTCTGTCAAATAAATAAAATCTTTAAAAAAAAAAAACTAAGTCTTAATATATAAAATTAACTAAAACAATACAGAGTAAATTCTTTAAAAATGAGCAACCATTAGCAAGAAGCAGAAGCTTATGCTGTTAAGGTCC
>NW_028041065.1:0-468 GCF_054177405.1 Leptonychotes weddellii
TAAAAAAATGGGTGTAGGCCTTCTCCCTGAGAAAGGCACAGGAGGATTCCCTTAAGCTGCAGCCAGAGACACCTGAAAGGTGATAGCCTCTAATCTTCAGTTCCCTACAAATAAAAGAATTTGTAGAAAATGTCTGTGACTCCCCATTAACCATTCGATGACCCGCCCCCCAAAAAAAGCCCTCACTAGGCCATGCTTAATACTCAAACTTCATCAGAACAATTTTAATCATGACGTTGCCAACATTCATTTTGGTCATGGGACATTTATCCAATGATACACCTACTCACACAGAGTCTGCCCCATTGCCAGCAAACCATAAGCCTGGCAGGTCTCCCCTCCCCTTCCTTTCTGGCTTGGTGAAGACCCTGCTAAGCTTCAACACCATGAGTGGACTTTAAAGCCCAGCTCCCATAAATCCAGACCTGTCAGCACTCAGGCTTGTGACTCCTCATCCAGACATACCTA
>NW_028041066.1:0-468 GCF_054177405.1 Leptonychotes weddellii
ACCCAGGCGCCCCAGATTATTTGTTTTTTTGTGTTAAGTTATATAAATTCTTTTTATATATTGGACATTAACCCCTATTAGCTATATCATTTGCAAACATCTCCCATTCAGTAGGTTGTCTTTTTGTTTTGCTGATGGCTTCCTTTGCTTTGCAAAAAGCTTTTTATTTTGGCATATTCCCAATAGTTTATTTTTGCTACTGTTTCCCTTGCCTTAGGAGACATATATAGAAAAATGTTGCTATAGCAGATCATAGAAATTACTATCTATGTTCCCTTTCAAGATTTTTATGGTGTCAGGTCTCATATTTAGGTCTTAATACATTTTGAATTTATTTTTGTGTATGGTGTTAGAAAGCAGTCTAGTTTCATTCTTTTATAGGTAGCTATCCAATTTTCCCAGCACTATTTGTTGAAAAGACTCTTTTTCCCATTGTATAGTCTTGCCTCCTTTGTCATAGATTAATTG
>NW_028041067.1:0-468 GCF_054177405.1 Leptonychotes weddellii
GGCTCCAGAATGACCCTTTTAAATCAGATTTTCTGGGGCCCCTGGGTGGTGCAGTTGGTGAAGCAGCCAACTCTTGGTTTAGGTCCAGGTCATGATCTCAAGGTCGTGGGATTGAGCCCCCACATCTGGCTCCCTGCTCAGCGAGGAGTTGGCTTGAGATTCACTCTCTCTCTGCCCCTCCCACTTGTGCTCTCTCTCTCTCTCTAAAATAAATAAATATATCTTTAAAAAAAAATCAGATTTTTCTCCCTTTTCAGAAAATGAAGTGACTTCTTTTTTTTTTTTTTTTAAAGATTTTATTTATTTATTTGAGACAGAGAGAATGAGAGACAGAGAGCATGAGAGGGAGGAGGGTCAGAGGGAGAAGCAGACTCCCTGCCGAGCAGGGAGCCCGATGCGGGACTCGATCCCGGGACTCCAGGATCATGACCTGAGCCGAAGGCAGTCGCTTAACCAACTGAGCCACCC
>NW_028041068.1:0-468 GCF_054177405.1 Leptonychotes weddellii
AAAAAAAAGAAGAAGAAGAAGATAGTAGGAAGGGAAAAATGAAGGGGGGGAAATCAGAGGGGGAGATGAACCATGAGAGACTATGGACTCTGAGAAACAAACTGAGGGTTCTAGAGGGGAGGGGGATGGGGGGATGGGTTAGCCTGGTGCTGGGTATTAAAGAGGGCACATACTGAATGGAGCACTGGGTGTTATATGCAAACAATGAATTATGGAACACTACATCAAAAAAAGAAAAGAAAAGAAAAGAAAAGAAAAGAAAAGAAAAGAAAGAAAGAAAGAAAGAAAGAAAGAAAGAAAGAAAGAAAGAAAGAAAGAAAGAAAGAAAGAAAGAAAGAAATAGTGTTGAAAGACAAAAAAAAAAAGAAGATGGGAGTGTCCGACTCTACTAAGGCCCTGTTCTGCATGAGAAGGAGAATTAGATGTGATGTCCCCTGGCCTACCTTTTTCGTCTGTTTCTGGGTGAGA
>NW_028041069.1:0-9653 GCF_054177405.1 Leptonychotes weddellii
TTTTGGTACCGGTTGAGACCTGATTTATGACCTAGGATGTGATTTATTCTGGAAAATGTTCCATGGGCACTAGAGAAGAATGTGTATTCTGTTGCTTTGGGATGGAATGTTCTGAATATATCTGTGAAGTCCATTTGGTCCAGTGTGTCATTTAAAGCCTTTATTTCCTTGTTGATCTTTTGCTTAGATGATCTGTCCATTTCAGTGAGGGGGGTGTTAAAGTCCCCCACTATTATTGTATTATTGTCGATGTGTTTCTCTGATTTTATTATTAATTGGCTTATATAATTGACTGCTCCCATGTTAGGGGCATAGATATTTACAATTGTTAGATCTTCTTGTTGGATAGACCCTTTAAGTATGATATAGTGTCCTTCCTCTTCTCTTATTATAGTCTTTGGTTTAAAATCTAATTTGTCTGATATAAGGATTGCCATCCCAGCTTTCTTTTGATGTCCAAAAGACATCATGGTAAATGGTTTTCCACCTCCTTACTTTCAATCTGAAGGTGTCTTTGGATCTAAAATGAGTCTCTTGCAGGCAGCATATCAATGGGTCTTGTCTTTTTATCCAATCTGATAGCCTGTATCTTTTGATTGGGGCATTTAGCCCATTTACATTCAGGGTAACTATTGAACGATATGAATTTAGTGCCATTGTATTGCCTGTAAGGTGACTGTTACTGCATATTGTCTCTGTTCCTTTCTGATCTATGTTACTTTTAGGCTCTCTCTTTGCTTAAAGGACCCCTTCTGATATTTCTTGTAGGGCTGGTTTGGTGTTTGCAAATTCTTATAGTTTTTGTTTGTCCTGGAAGCTTTTTATCTCTCCTTCTATTTTCAATGACAGCCTAGCTGGATATAGTATTCTTGGCTGCATATTTTTCTCATTTAGTGTTCTGAATATATCATGCCAGTCCTTTCTGGCCTGCCAGGTCTCTGTGGATAGGTCTGCTGCCAATCTAATGTTTCTACCATTATAGGTTACAGACCTCTTGTCCCGAGGTGCTTTCAGGATTTTCTCTTTGTCTCTGAGACTTGTAAGTTTTATTATTAGATGTCCGGGTGTTGACCTATTTTTATTGATTTTGAGGGGGGTTCTCTGTGCCTCCTGGATTTTGATGCCTGTTTCCTTCCCAAAATTAGGGAAGTTCTTTGCTATAATTCGCTCCAATATTCCTTCTGTCCCTCTCTCTCTTTCTTCTTCTTCTGGGATCCCAGTTATTCTAATATTGTTTTATCTATGGTATCACTTATCTCTCAAATTCTGCCCTCATGATCCAGTAGTTGTTTATCTCTCTTTTTCTCAGCTTCTTTATTCTCCATCATTTGGTCTTCTATATCACTGATTCTCTCTTCTGCCTCATTTATCCTAGCAGTTAGAGCCTCCATTTTTGATTGCACCTCATTAATAGCCTTTTTTATTTTGATTTTGTTAGATTTTAGTTCTTCCATTTCTCCAGAAAGGGATTCTCTAATATCTTCCATGCTTGTTTCAAGCCCAGCTAGTACTTTTATAATTGTCATTCTGAACTCTAGTTCCGATATCTTACTAATATCCATATTGATTAGGTCCCTGGCAGTCGGTACTGCCTCTTGTTCCTTTTTCTTGAGGTGTGTTTTTCTGTCTTGTCATTTTGTCCAGAGGAGAATAGATGAATGAGAACAAAATGCTAACAGGGTAACAATGACCCCAGAAAAATATACACTAAACAAATCAGAAGAGGCCCAACACTGGGGGAAAAGAAAAGGAAAGAACGAAAAAAGAAAAAAAAAAAAAGAATATGATCAAATATGATCAGGCTGCTACATAGATCAATGCCACACACTGGATTTCAGGCATATTTCGGTCTGTTAGAAGAAACTGCCTCCCAAAATTTTAAAGAAAGAAAAACTTATGTATGAACAAAAATAAGGGTAAATATGATGAAGGGATGGAATATGACTGTAAAGTTGAAAATCATAAAAGATTTTTTTAAAAGGAATTGATAAGATAATAAGTCGGTTGAAAAAAGAAAGAAGAAAAATCAAAAAAAAAAAGGGAGAGAATGTGATCAGGCAGGAAACTAGAACAAAGCCATACACTAGAGATTTAGGGCATATTTTGGTCTGTTAGAAGAAACTGTATCCCAAAATTTTAAGGAGAGAAAATCTTATATATACACAAAAAATAAGGTTAACCACAATGAAGGGATAGAATATGACTCTAAAAATGAAATTAAAAAAGATTTTTAAAAAAGGAAGTGATAAGATAAGATGTTGGTTGGAAAAGGAAAAAGAAAAATTAAAAAAATAGAAAAAGAAAAAAATAAAGAAAATTTTAAAAATTAACTTTGAAAGACTAAAGAATCATGGGGAAAACAGCCATGAATTCTGTGTGCTGTGTTCCCCTAGTGCTGGCATTCTGCTGTTCTCATTGATCCATAAACTTGGTCTTGGCTGGCTGTTCTTGCTGATCCTCTGGGAGAGGGGCCTGTTGCCGTGGTTCCCAAATGTCTTTGCTGGAGGCGGAATTGCCCTGCCCTTGCCGGTCCCAGCTAAGTAATCTGCTCGGGTTTGCTCTTGGGAGCTTTTGTTCCCTGCAAGCTTTCTGCACATCTTTGGAGGAGGAGAATGAAAATAGCGGCCTCCCAATCTCCACCCTGGAGGAGCCAAGGTCTCAGGGCCCCACTCCTCAGTGCACCCCCAGAGAAAAGCAGTCAATCACTCCCATCTCCCTGGTCTCCGGTCTCACTCTGTGCTCACCCAGCCTGTGACCGAGAGTTTCTATCTCTGGTACCCGACCCGTATGGAGTCTCCAAACCCAGCAGATCCCTGCGGTGCGCTCCCATGCCACTCCTCCCAGGGGTGCCGCTTCTTGGGTCCCTGCTGGAGGAGCATGGCCCGACTGTGCTGTGGATCACAGTTTATGGCAACCCCTGCGCCTTGGCTCCATCTCTGCAGCTGGCTTCCCCACTCTGATACCTGGGAGCTCTGCCGCACTCAGGCATCCCCAGCCTTTCTGTGACCCTGAGGGTCCTGAGACCACACTTTCCCAGAGAGGGTTCTACCCTCCGCTAAGCCACTGGAGTGACGTCCCTCAGCAGAGCCGACTTCTAAAAGGTCCGATTTTGTGCTCCGCTGCTCTGTCACTTGCCAGAAGTGGCTGATGGAGGCCCCCTCCCCCGCTGTCTATCTTCCTGAATATTGCCTCGGATTCACTTCTCTGCACCTCCTACCTTCCAGAAAGTGGTCACTTTTCTGTTCAGAGAGTTGTGGCTATTCTTTTCTTTGATCTCCTGTTGAATTCGTAGGTGTTCAGAATGGTTTGATCCCTATCCAGCTGAATTCCTGGGACCAGATGAAATCCAGGTCTCCTACTCCTCTGCCATCTTGCTCCTCCCCCTGACCCCTGATTTCTTTTAGGATTAAACCCTCTGTCTCTTTTAGAAATGAAAAATTATAAGACACATATTTTTAAATGCAGCCTTGGCTAGGAGCTATAGCTGAAGCCAGAGGATATAAATCTCAATTAGGGGTTTATTGAAGAACTTCAAGAAAGTAGACCCTGTGGACAGCTGCTTTGAGGAGACAAGACTGAGCCAGTCCTTTGTCTTATTAAATAAGAGTAAAAACTGGAGCATATTTAGAAGAATTTACCTTAAAAACATTATGAATATATATATTAAACCACATTAGGGTCATGATCCCATCTTGTGAGATACATACATATTCTGTATGTTGTTTTCATATTTTCTCTCTCCAGTTATGATTGCAAGCAAGAGTTCCCTTTAAGTCCTGACTTTTAAGTAATTAGTGTTGTCTTATATAACCTTAATCTTGTGGCTAAGCTATATCCAGTTATTTGTTACAGAAACATTAAATTTACTTATTATATGTTTGTTATAGGAAATTAAATTTGTTAAATATTGTTTTTATAGCATATTAAATTTAAATGAGCTGATATAAGAATGCGACCTAAATAAGTAGTGACTCAGATACGAGAGAAGTTTATTTCTCTCTCAGGTAATAGTCCAGAGGTAGGCAGACAGTCCAGGCAAATACGAATCTCCATTCACCAGGTCACTTGGGGAACCCCACTCCTCTCTTGTTGCTCCATAATCACATAAAACAGAAGTCAGCAAGCTTTTTCTGTAAAAAGCCAAATAGTAAATATTTTAGGCTTTGTAGGCCGTACATGCTCTGTCATAACTTCTCAAGGTGGCCACTGTTGCACGAAAGCAGTTACAGATAATATATTAGTGAATGGGTGTGGCTTTATTCCACTAAAACTTTATTTACAAAAACAGGTGGCAGGCTAGATTTGGCCCATGATAACTCCTGTCCTAGCATGTTGTCTTCATGGTTGAAGCTCCATTCATGTTCTGGCTTGTGGGAAGGGATAAGGAGGCAGTGGAAGGCAAGACATTACCCAGAAATGGATGTGTCATTTCTGTTAACATTCCATTGACCAAAACTTAATCATCCATCCATTGACATCCAATAGGAGCCTAGAAATGCTCTAGCTGAGCGATCACATACATAGATAAAACATAGGAGTTTGATAATCAAAAGAAAGGAGAGAGGGAAATCAGGGAAAAATTTTAGTTTGGGGATGAAATTCCTTTTCCCTCTGAATGCTGAGGGCATTGCTCTACTTCCACCTAATTCCAATGTTGAAATCAAAAAGTCAAAAGCTACTTTAAACAAGCCTTAGCTTTTAGCCTCTAAATTTCATAACAATATGCTCTGGGGTGATCTTTTTTCAACCATTTTGCTGGGGATTAGTGGGCTCTTTACATTTGAAACTTGGATCCTTCAGTTCTGGAAAATTGTCTTGAATCCTTTCTCTGACAGTTTCTTCCCTTCCATTTTCTCTGTTCTCTCTTGCTTTTGTACCAGTTAGACTGATGTCGGATTTCCTGGGTCGATTTGTAATTTCATTTTCTTTTCTTTCCTATTGTCTATCACTTCATTTCTTTGCTCCACTTTTAAAGTTGATGATATCCTCAACTTTCAATTCCAACCCTTTGAATTTTTATTTGCTATCTTATTTTTAATTTCTAAAAAGTTTTTTTTTTTTTTTGCTATTTCTGAATGTTTCCTCTTTAGATCAATCTCAATTATTTTATTATGGATAGCCTATCTTCCATCAAGTGTCCTGCTGCTGTGTTGTCTCTACTTCCTCTGAACTGTTTCTCCTTGATTATTTTATTTTCTGCCGTAAATGTTGGAGGATTTCCTTAAGTATCTGGATATCCCACAGATGTCCATTTATAGTTAAGAATGAGACAATTAAAAAAAGAGTGATTGTAAAAATAAAGAAAAGAAAGAAAGAAAGAAAAAGAAAAAAGAATGATTGTAAACTCCATGTGCATGGGCTGGACTTGTTTCCCCCCTCCCCCACCCCCCACCCAGGGGCTGCTTCCCTGAGGTGTGACTAGTAGAATGCTGCTGAGATCAGCAGGAATCATGTTTGTAGGTCTTTTCTCTTGAGTCTGTGCAAGAGTGAGATTTGGTGTTGTGTTTTAGAAATAAATATTCTATAAACTCCATTTTATTTTTTGCTTTCACAACTACAAGGAGGAATTATCTAGGGAATTTATATAACTTCTACTGCTGGTAAAGTTAACTGTAACAAGGCAAGTATGGTGATGATTAGTGATTTCATTATAAGAAAACAGGTCAGAAAATTCAATTTCCCATGATGAATAAAGTTTATAACTTAAGTGAACAAACATAATCCTATCTAGCAAATAGAATTTTCTACAGTGTACATAGTATATACATTATATAGCTGTTGTATTTAGAAGTTAAATATCAAGGATACTCTCTGCCCTTAGTAAGCAAATATGTAACAAGAAGTATAATTGTATTTTAAAGAGCCAAGCCTGTGTAAACTAAAAATAAACTTAGAGAGAAGTTTGCCCCTTTTGTTCAAAAGTTTTGTTCATTTTCTTGATAGAATCAAATACAAGAGTCCTTTTATTATCTGTCTCTCATTAACATGAGGCAAATAACTTAACTCTGAATCTAAAATACTTGTTTCAACCAAGTTCTTCTTACTCCATCTTTCTCATTACATATATTTACACCTTTTAACCTATTCTTTTAACTTAAGCAGAACCAAATTAAAGTATTTTTAAGTTAATATATTTTTACAAGCCAGTCATTTTCTCCAGAAAGCCTTCCAATCTCCTACCTTGTGGGGGGAAGGGGAAATAGAGAAGAGGAGACAGAGGTAATATATCCAACAGCCAACTATTGCATAGCCAAGAGGAGAAAGAGAGCAGGAAGAGACATCACCATACAGTTTAAAATCCTCCACTTAATCCCCCTGATTTCAGTTAGGTACCTCACTCTCCCCTTTAAATTTATTCAATGTCATCCTAGTGGAGTTTGGGGAGAGAGTAAAAAAAGTCTGTGCTCTAGAAGTCTAACATACTTAATTGGTAACACTGATAGATTTTTTTGGAAATAGGAAGTACCTCATTATTCATGGACATAAAAAACAGATTTCTTGCTTAACTGTTCATGCTGTCAAAAAACAAACAAACAAACAAACAAACACCTAGAAGTGCCACAATTATAGAATGCTACATTTACTCTCTAAGAAAGACTTTTAGTTCTGTCTCAGTATCCATTCTCCCCTTTTCCCATAAGAATTCAATTTTTTTTTTTTTTTAGTTTTCTTGAGACATAATTGACATACACCACTGTATGAGTTTAAGGTGTACAACATAATGACTTGATATACATATATTGTGAAGTGATTACCACAGTAAGTTTCATTAACATGTATCAGCTCATGCAGTTACAAAAAAAATGTGTTCTTGTGTTGAGAACCTTTACGATCTACTCTCTTAACAACTTTCAAGTTTACCACATAGCAGCACTAACTATAGCCATCATGTTGTATACCACATCCCCGGGCCTTATTTATTTTTTAACTGTACATTTCTACAAGAACTCTAATTTTAATTGGGTGTCTTGCCATCCAGCTAAAAGATGGCATTTCCTGGCCTCCTTTATAGTTAACATTTAGCCATGTGAACAAGTTCTGGTCAATGAAAAGTAAAAAGAAGTGATATATGGAACTTCTGGAATGTCCCCTTAAAAATGAAGAAAGCGGGCGCCCGGGTGGCTCAGTCAGTCGAGCGACTGCCTTCGGCTCAGGTCATGATCCCAGGGTCCTGGGATCGAGTCCCACATCGGGCTCCCTGCTCTGCGGGGAGCCTGCTTCTCCCTCTCCCATTCCCCCTGCTTGTGTTCCCTCTCTCACTGTCTCTCTCTCTGTCAAATAAATAAATAAAAATCTTAAAAAAAAAAAATGAAGAAAGCTTTGCCCTTCAGATACAAAAGTATTCTCTTATAATTCTGGAGGCCAGAAGTCTAAAATGGAGATTCTAGGGGGAAGTCCATTTCCTTGCTTTCTCTAGTTTTTAGAAGCTATCTGCATTCCTTGGTTTGTGGCCCTGCCTCATTCCAACCTCTGCTTCCATTATGTCCTCTCTGACTTTAACTTTGTTTCCCTCTTATAAAGAAGCTTGTGATTATACTGGGCCCACCTGATAATTGAGGACAATCTCCCCAAGATCTTTAACATAATCACATTTCCAAAGTTCCATGGTCACAGGCTCCAGGCAGGTTATTATTCTGCCTATCACAGGAGGCAATGACTCCAGTCCCAAAGGATGAATCATAATTAGTCTAAACCAGCTATGACAATTCTGTTTGTTTACCTTTGACAGTAATGAGTCTGTGAGGGGAACATGTGACCCATTCTGTCCAGTGAGATATAAGAAGTCTGGGGTGTCTGGCAAGATCTTCCACCTGGTCTCAATTGCACCATATATTAGATTGTAAGTTAAACAGGATAAGCCCTATAAAGTACCTAGAATAGAGCTATATAGTAAGTGTTCAACAAATTGTAGCTATTATTATCATATATTCTCTGTGCTTGATGGCTGGCATTTTATTTTGGCAGACTAAATCTCATGATTAATAATAGTGTCACCAAAGTCTCACCTTGAGAAAAATGTGACTGAGAAAATGCCTTCTATATATTCTAATCCTCTCTTGGAGAATTAATAATCACATCCAATACTGTAGAAATTAATCTCTGAGAAAACTCTGGGGAAATTTCACTTATTTTCCAATTAAAAGCCCATGTTAGAAATTAATAATAGATATTATTAGAAGTCTAATTGGGGGGGCACCTGGGTGGCTCAGTCGTTAAGCGTCTGCCTTCGGCTCAGGTCATGATCCTGGGGTCCTGGGATCGAGCCCCGCATCAGGCTCCTTGCTCTGCAGGGAAGCCTGCTTCTCCCTCTCCCACTCCCCCTGCTTGTGTTCCCTCTCTCGCTATGTCTCTCTCTGTCAAATAAATAAAATCTTTAAAAAAAAAAAAGAAGTCTAATTGGGTTCTGGCTTCAAAGAACAACATAGAACATTTGGGACAATTGTTGGAATAACAGTTCCATGAACAGTGACCAAGAAAAGGTGTATGAGCCCATTTTTGAGAGCTACATCTAGCCAATTATGCTGAAATACTGGATAAGTCTCATGGCTACATCCCCCTTGCCTAGAATGGTGCCTGGCTCATGACTGTGAATAATATTTTTTAATGATTTTTTTTATTTTTTCATTTTTTATTATTCTGTTCAGTTAGCCAACATATCATTAGTTTTTGATGTAGTGTTCAACAATTCATTAATTGCATATAACACCCAGTGCTCATCACATCACGTGCCCTCCTTAATACCCATCACCCAGTTACCCCATCCCCCACCCCCCTTCTTTCTGTAACCCTCAGTTTGTTTCCCAGAGTCCAGAGTCTCCTTCTCTGATTTCTTCTCATTCAGTTTTCCCTCCCTTCCCCTGTGGTCCTCTGCACTATCCTTGTGTTCCACATATGAGTGAAACCATCAAAATCCTAGAGGAGAACATAGGCAGTAACCTCTTCAACACTGGCCACCACAACTTCTTTTAAGACACATCTCTAAAGGCAAGGGAAACAAAAGCAAAAATGAACTATTGGGACTTCATCAAGATAAAAAGCTTCCGCACAGCAAACAGTCAACAAACTAAGAGGCAACCCATGGAATGGGAGAAGATATTTGCAAATGACATTAAAGATAAAGGGCTGATATCCAAGATCTATAAAGAACTTCTCAAACTCAACACCCAAAAAACAAATAATCCAGTCAAGAAATGGGCAGAAGACATGAACAGACATTTCTCCAAAGAAGACATACAAATGGCTAACAGACACATGAAAAAATGTTCAACATCACTAGCCATCAGGGAAATACAAATCAAAACCACATTGAGATACCACCTTACACCATTTAGAATGGCAAAAATTAACAAGACAGGAAAAAACAAGTGTTGGCGAGGATGTGGCAAAAGGGGAATCCTCTTACACTGTTGGTGGGAATGCAAGTTGGTACAGCCGCTCTTGGAAAACAGTATGGAGGTTCCTTAAAAAGTTGAAAGTAGAGCTACCTTATGACCCAGCAATTGCACTACTGGGTATTTACCCCAAAGATACAGATGTAGTGAAAAGAAGGGCCATATGCACCCCAATGTTCATAGCAATGTCCACAATAGCCAAACTGTGGAAGGAGCCAAGATGCCCTTCAACAGATGAATGGATAAAGAAGATGTGGTTCA
>NW_028041070.1:0-468 GCF_054177405.1 Leptonychotes weddellii
AAGAACCATAGGATCCTCTCAATAGATGCAGAAAAAGCATTTGACAAAGTACAGCATCCTTTCTTGATCAAAACTCTTCAGAGTATAGGCATAGAGGGTACATACCTCAATATCATAAAAGCCATCTATGAAAAACCCACAGCGAATATCATTCTCAATGGGGAAAAACTGAGAGCTTTCCCCCTAAGGTCAGGAACACAGCAGGGATGTCCATTATCACCACTGCTATTCAACATAGTACTAGAAGTCCTAGCCACAGCAATCAGACAACAAAAAGAAATAAAAGGCATCCAAATCGGCAAAGAAGAAGTCAAACTCTCACTCTTTGCAGATGATAGGATACTTTATGTGGAAAACCCAAAAGACTCCACCCCAAAACTGCTAGAACTCATATAGGAATTCAATAAAGTGGCAAGACATAAAATCAATGCACAGAAATCAGTGGCATTCCTATACACCAACAACAAG
>NW_028041071.1:0-468 GCF_054177405.1 Leptonychotes weddellii
GAAGCCTGTTTCTCAGCTGTGGTCTCCTTGAACTGTTTCCCTAGAACTCGCAAGTCTTTGCGGTCCTGAAGTTCCATCTGTCCTAAAATTACTTTTCTATAAAGAGTTCTTCATTTTCATAGCCTAAAATAAGGTCAGGAGAAAATGATGCCCCGGCTAGGTATTAAGAACCTGGGGGGTTAGCCAGGAGTTTAGGGTTGCCTCCCGTTGAGAGAGGAAGATGGAAGAGGAACACAGAGACAAGCCGAGGCCCCATGTTCACTGCTATTTGATCTTTGCCTTCGTGGGGGGGGGGGGGGCGGGGCAGGGGAAGAAAAACTTCAAGTCCAGCAAACTATATTGACAATATTAAAATTCTGGTCTTGTCCAAAGAAAAATGGGCAGTTTCTTCTAGAACTGGATGAACACAATCTTCATCTCTGGCTATTGCTTTTGCATCATTTATACACAGAGCCACTCACACTTTAA
>NW_028041072.1:0-468 GCF_054177405.1 Leptonychotes weddellii
GTAAGAAGCAGGAAGATATACAAGTAAACAGAACACAAAATTAAAAGGGAAAAATAATTTACAGGCAAAATAGGTGTTTTTAAAAAGATTATGAACTGGAGGGTATGTGCTCTGGTAAGCGCTGTGAATTGTGCAAGACTGTTGAATCTCAGATCTGTACCTCTGAAACAAATAATGCAATATATGTTAAGAAAAAAAAGAAGAAGAAGGTAGCAGGAGGGGAAGAATGAAGCAGGGGAAATCGGAGGGGTAGACGAACCATGAGAGACGATGGACTCTGAAAAACAAACTGAGGGTTCTAGAGGGGAGGGGGGTGGGAGGACGGGTTAGCCTGGTGATGGGTATTGAGGAGGGCACATTCTGCATGGAGCACTGGGTGTTATGCACAAACAATGAATCATGGAACACTACATCTAAAACTAATGATGTAATGTATGGGGATTAACATAAGAATAAAAAAAATGTAAA
>NW_028041073.1:0-468 GCF_054177405.1 Leptonychotes weddellii
ACGATCAAGTAAGGCTCGTGCTCCGCGGTGATTTGAGCACGGCGTGGGGCGGGGGTGGTGGTGGACGAGGCTGGGGGACTTCTCTAACAGATACTCTGGAAATTATTTTTGATTTCTTATCTCTAGGTGTGTATACAAACAGCCTTCCCTCTTACATGACATAGCCGTAAATTCACCACAGCCTTGGTCCTCTCCTTTTATGATTCCGGAATTAACTACGGATTGAGGGAGAGCCTTCTGACAGCTCGTTTCTGTGCCTTAAATTTTTTTTTTTTTTTTTTTTTTAAAGATTTTATTTATTTGACAGAGAGAGAGTTAGCGAGAGCAGGAACACAAGCAGGGGGAGTGGGAGAGGGAGAAGCGGGCTTCCCGCCGAGCAGGGAGCCCGATGCGGGGCTCGATCCCAGGACCCTGGGATCATGACCTGAGCCGAAGGCAGACGCTTAACGACTGAGCCACCCAGGCGCC
>NW_028041074.1:0-468 GCF_054177405.1 Leptonychotes weddellii
GGTTGAGAGGGCAGGCTCTGCACTCAGTAGTGAGATGCGGGCCCCGCTGGACTTAGCAGCTCCGCCTTATCTCAGACAAGCTGTTCCACCTCTCTGGGTTTCAGTTTCTTCACCTCTAAAATGGGGACACTATAGTAACTACGTCGTCACGTTAAGAGTGAGGATTAAGTGAGCTTAGGGTAATGCGCACACAGAGGGGAAAGCACTTGATCAGTGTCTGTTTTTCCCTCCCTTCCTTTCTTTACAGCCCTTTCTTGCCTGCTTAGGAAAATTGTCATTCAGGCTACCATTAGGCCTTCCATGGAAATTGGCTCCTCTGTCCTGAGTCTCCCATCTAATGGCAGGGATAAGCTGTAGATAAAACAGCTGCAGAACCAAAGCAAACCTTTAATACTGTGTTAAGGGAAAGCCAAGGAGAGGAACACGTGGACCACGCTAAGTTCATAGTCAGGGAAGTAGTCAGAGAAA
>NW_028041075.1:0-468 GCF_054177405.1 Leptonychotes weddellii
AGCCAGAGGCAGACGCTTAACCGACTGAGCCACCCACGCGCCCCTAAACAGTAACAGTTTTTTAAAGGGGGGAAGTCCATATGCTTTCTTGGGAACTTTTAGACGTGGTCAGATGTTGACCTTTAGGATTCAACCCAGTTAAATAACTTGATCAAAGTCATGGGTGTAGTATGTGGTGGAACCAAGATCTGAGTCCTAGACTGTGGCATGCTGATGATTTTGTGCTTCCAGCTGCACCACCTTACGTCCATGACAAATGGTGATGTAGTGGTATCTTGTGTGTGACTGAGAGAATTCTAGATACATGAAGAAGGGAAAGCTCCTACAGGTTTAGAGCACCTGCCCCACATTTGTGTCCACTAAATGCTGGATCAACTTGGCCAAGTGTTTATTTACGTGGATTCATCCTACATTTGACTCAGGCCATCTAGGACAAAATAAAGGTCTGTGTCCTTCAAAGTATGACAT
>NW_028041076.1:0-468 GCF_054177405.1 Leptonychotes weddellii
GTCCATCGGCGCTTTGGAAAACGGGGAAGGTTGTCACTTTGTATTAGGTGCCTCTAAAGGCATGGCTTACTTAGAAAAACTGCGAAAGAGAAATAAAGATAATCATGTTAAGAGTTTGATTTAGGGCGCCTGGGTGGCTCAGTTGTTAAGCGTCTGCCTTCGGCTCAGGTCATGATCCCGGGGTCCTGGGATCGAGCCCCGCATCGGGCTCCCTGCTCGGCGGGAAGCCTGCTTCTCCTTCTCCCACTCCCCAGCTTGTGTTCCCTCTCTCTCTGTGTCTCTCTCTGTCAAATAAATAAAATCTTTAAAAAAAAAAAAAGAGTTTGATTTAAAGGGCCACTGTGTCAAATCCATTTGGAGCCCAGGACATCTTTTTGGATGTTTTCTTGTAATTACGGTCAGACACGGGGCGTCATCCCTGTGCAGGCGGTGAGGAGCCAGCCTTGGAGGTTTTGCAGGAAGGCATGA
>NW_028041077.1:0-468 GCF_054177405.1 Leptonychotes weddellii
ACCTCCCAGGGCGCCTGGGTGGCTCAGTTGGTTAAGCGACTGCCTTCAGCTCAGGTCATGATCCCAGGGTCCTGGGATCAAGTCCCACATCGGGCTCCCGGCTCAGTGGGGAGCCTGCTTCTCCCTCTGACCCTCTCCCCTCTCCCCTCTCATGCTGTTTCTCTCCTGCTCACTCTCTAATAAATAAATAAATAAATAATCTTTAAAAAAAAAAAAAAAAGAAAAGACCTCCCAAAAAGGGACACCTGGCTGGTTCAGTCCGTAGAGCGTGTTACTCTTAAGCTTAGAGTCATGAGTTCAAACCCCATGTTGGGTGTGGAGATCACTTAAAAATCTTAAAAAGGGGCGCCTGGGTGGCTCAGTCATTAAGCATCTGCCTTCGGCTCAGGTCATGATCCCAGGGTCTTGGGATCGAGCCCCGCATCGGGCTCCCTGCTCTGCAGGAAGCCTGCTTCTCCCTCTCCCGCT
>NW_028041078.1:0-468 GCF_054177405.1 Leptonychotes weddellii
GCGTGCGCGCGAATGTTGCTGGACAGATTTCCACCCTCCCTCTGTCCCATCCATAAGGGGCTAGCTATGTTGTCCATTTTCTCCGACATTCTCCATCCTCTTTCTCCAACAGTCACGACTGACATTTACAGTTGTTACAGGGGGCATTAATTTACATTAACAAGGCAAAACTTCAGGTGTCCAGCCAAAAAGTTCACTCACAGCTTGGCTGAGTGAACTTACACTAGTTGCATTGCAGAGTGAAAACCCCGGGGAATACATGCTCCATATTCTGTTGCTGCTTAGCTAGGACCATACTAGATTAACTTTCTCCCTCCTCTGCCTCACTTAGCTCCTTCTGCAAAATAAGAGTGAAAACCCCGGGGAATACATGCTCCATCTTCTGTTGCTGCTTAGCTAGGACCATACTGGACCAAATTTCTCCCTCCTCTGCCTCACTTAGCTCCTTCTGCAAAATAAGACCAGCAA
>NW_028041079.1:0-468 GCF_054177405.1 Leptonychotes weddellii
ACAAAATGGTAAGATGGAAAAAACGACCTCAAAAAAAGAACAAGAAGCAGTACCAAATGCCAGGGACCTAATCAATACAGACATTAGTAAGATGTCGGAACTAGAGTTCAGAATGACAATTATAAAGATACTAGCTGCGCTTGAAAAAAGCATAGAAGATACTAAAGAATTCTTTTCTGGAGAAATAAAAGAACTAAAATCTAACCAAGTCGTAATCAAAAAGGCTATTATTAGGTGCAATAAAAAAATGGAGGCTCTAACTGATAGGATAAATGAGGCAGAAGAGAGAATTAGTGGTATAGAAGACCAAATGATGGAAAATAAAGAAGCTGAGAAAAAGAGAGATAAACTACTGGATCGCGAGGGGAGAATTCGAGAGATCAGTGATACCATAAAGTGAAACATTAGATTAATTGGGATCCCAGAAGAAGAAAGAGAGAGAGAGGGGCAGAAGGTATATTGGAGCAA
>NW_028041080.1:0-9652 GCF_054177405.1 Leptonychotes weddellii
GCAGACAAGCCAAAATTTTCCCAGTTATTTGGTTATTTTTTAAAGTATCTCTTGGTAACATGTACGGATCTGCAAGGCAAATTTAGTTAGGAGCATCTGAAAACTCCCATTTACGATGGAAACACTGACAGTGACTTCAAAGGCTCTGTCACCTAGTCACTGAGCAACCAGTATGGGTGTGTACATTTTAGAGCCGGCGGAAAACCTTTTCTAACATTTAGAGCCGCCTAGAGATAGAACGCAATGGTAAGCAGTGAGATCACCATCACTGGAAGTGTTCAAGCACAAGTGGCTGGGCAACCACGTGGCAGGACTATTGTAGAGGACAATCAATCATCAAGGATTCAAGATTGACCTGGCTGACCTTTAAGGGACTGGGGGAAATTGAGTTGAGCTGGTGTATGTCTAGAAGATGATAAACTGATCTCCGTGTAGCTCTGCGTACATTCCAGGATCCCTGAATCAACGTGAAGTTTCCTACCCCTGCCAAAGCTGCTGATGGCTAACGCACTGATGTAATGCTGCGCTTCTCCATCCCGGATGCAGCGAGAGCACGCTATACTCCTACTAGTGTTACCCTCCAGTACTGCACAGGTGTGGCCCACCCAGTCGTTGGCCAACCCAGTAGCCATTCCTCCCTTCTTGCTTGTCGGTCTGCCCCTGATTTGTTCAGTGCCTCTCCTCCCCACTGAAGCCATGTCTTTCAGAGAGGACCGGCCTCAGCGCAGGGCATGAATCTTGGTTAGCCTTTCTACTCAACAACGTAGGGCCGGTGAGCCTACGAGACGAGAGGTGAGGGGATTCGAGACAACGAGAGGTGAGGGGATGCTTGCTGGAAGAGGGTACCGTCTAGGAAAGATTTCTTAGCTCTTCAAAAGAAACTTGAGGGAAAAAAAAGAAGTCTCTTATTGCTACCAACAGAAAGTGGTGTGCCAAGATGTATTCTTACTGTAACCGTGACAGCCATGCTTTTCAGCCTTATGGAGGCTTCCCAGCCAACTCTCAGTCATGAGGGAAGCTATGCAACCTACTGAGGTTGGCAAGTTGAAAGATGGAAAGAATCGGGATCCTCGATAATAACATTGAGAAATAACCATCCCTGGAGCTTCCTTACATCGTGGCTTCTTGTTACAGGAGATGATAAACCCCTTACTGTTGAACTCATTTTGAGTTGGATTTATCCTCACTTGTAGCCAAGAGCATCTTAATGAATATCACAGGCTTTGATGGGATCTTGTCCTCTCAACACGGTATAGAGATGTGGTGAAGCCACTCTTCTAATCCGTGTGGCCTGGGCCAGAAGACTACAGGGAAGACAGACAAGGCAAGTGCTCTGAATCATCCTTGCCCTCTACTACTGCTCTAGAAGCATCCCCATACCTTACTCAAGCTTCCCTTGTGGTGTGATCATGCGCAGGTAACTCCTTAATCCCTGATGAAATTAGACCCCTCGTGGGTCCTGCTCACTGCCCCCCACCCCCACTTGCCTGGCCTTTTCCGGAGCCTGAGGTGTGGTGGACAGAACGTGGGCTCCGTTTGGGAATATTAAAGCCTAACCTGTCAGTGTGGCAAGATGATTGCCGTCTCGGGCAGTTTACCTGATTCCTTTCTTCCCGGTGTTTCTTGGGAGTTGCCTCTGACTGATTGTCCAACAGGGCTGTGTGCCCTGTATCAAAGGCCAGGCCCCCAAACTGCTTTGCTGGGGGCACCTGGGTGGCTCAGTCGGTGAAGCGTCTGCCTTCGGCTCGGGTCGTGATCCCAGGGTCCTGGGGTCGAGCCCCTCATCGGGCTCCCTGCTCAGCGGGAAGCCTGCTTCTCCCTCTCCCTCTGCCTGCCGCTCTGCTTGTGCTCTCTCTCGCTCTCGCTCTCGCTCTCTCTCAAATAAATAAATAAAATCTTAAAAAACAAACCTGCTTTGCTTGGGCCAACAAGCCTCAAGGCGTAGCCTCCAGAGCCGCGGAAGCAACAACACCTGGGAACTTGGTAGAACTGCAAACTCCTGGGCCCCATCTCAGATCTACTGAATTAGAAACTCTGGGGATGGCCCCCCGGCCATTTGTAGTTTATCGATCCCTCCAGGAGATTCTGCTGCACGCTCAAGTTGGAGGACCACTGCCCTAGACCTTGGCTGCCGCCAGGACTGGTAACTTTGGGTGTGGCAGTTTCCCAGGGCTCTAACGTGATTCTTTCCTACTGCAAGGGTCCCATTTCACTCTGTAATTATGCTTTCTTCCCTCTGACTATTTGATCCTCTATCTCCCTCTCTCATGGCAAGCTCTACCAGAACGGTCATCGGGTCTATTTTGCTTCGGGACGGCATCCCCAGTGCCTAGAACAATGCCTGGCCCATGGCATATACTCTGTCAACATCTGTGGAATATGGGTGAAGAAGGGCCCCCACGGGCCACATAAGCTACCAGGTGGCGTATTTTGCTCCATACTGAATTCAGCAGATTCTCACGGTAGTATCTAGCTAAGCTGTTCACGTTGCACAACATTTTCTCTCTAAGCTGGGCACAACTGGTAAATTGGCTTTCACGTTTGCCCGACTTGAAGCAATGAAGACACCTTCAAATTCCTCTAGAAAGTGACTTCCACTCAGCAGGCTGTCACGCTAAAGAGCCAGGGATATTGGCTACTGTTTGCTACAGGATGTGCATGGAAGTCCGTATTCCTTTGTTCCTTCCCCCGCCCCCCCACCCCCCCAGAAGCCTTGGCCCTCAGAACACCAAAGACCCCAGGGCCAGTGTAAGAGGAAACATGCAAAATGCCCAGAAGCCCCGACAGGGCTTTTTGTTGGTACCAGCCCAACCCTACTCACTCCTGGCCCTTCCTAGACCACCTTGGATTTTTCTGGAAAGTACGGATGGGAATTGGATGCTGGGAAACACTTCTGCATAGCTTTCTCCCTCCTTGCTGTCAACTCCAGAATCAGGGGAGCTGATGTAACTTCACTATACGACCAGGAGAGAAGAGCCTGGGTTCACAAAGGAGATGGCAGCCCCCCGGGGACTCAGAGTCTGGCGGGAAGTTGGGGACAGTGGTGGGGTGGCGTGGGGTGGGGGGTGCGCAATCAAGAGGACCGAGGGGTGCTCTCCTGAGCATCCTGCCTGCCGGCCTCCTAGGAAGGAAGCTCAGGGTGTGGGACTCCTCTCCCCTAGCTGCACGGGGCGAGAGGAGTAGGAAGAGGTGTGGGTTTTTTTTTTTTTTTTTAAGATTTTATTTATTTATTTGACAGAGACAGAGACAGCGAGAGCAGGAACACAAGCAGGGGGAGTGGGAGAGGGAGAAGCAGGCTTCCCACTGAGCAGGGAGCCCGATGCGGGGCTCGATTCCAGGACCCTGGGATCATGACCTGAGCCGAAGGCAGCCGCTTAACGACTGAGCCACCCAGGCGCCCGAAAGAGGTGTGTTTTAAGGACGGATGACAGTGCGTGGGCCATGGAAAGGGACCATTTGAAGCTGATTGTGTTTTGAACACTTAAATCAAAATATGTCATTATTAGAGACCTAGAATCTTCTCTTGTCAGGAAGAACCAGGCTTCATACTCCCATCTGCTCATTTTCTGTAAAACCCCAACCATAAGACTTTGATCTAAATGCAGCCTCCCTGCTACCGCTTGGCAAGGGCAGGTGGATGGGGTAGCTCCCTTCCAAATGCATGTGGTGTGTAGCCCTCAGAGGGGGCGCCAAGAATGCAGATGGGGCCACGGTCCATCTCAGCGTCCTCAGCGGGAGCTCTTTCCTGCTCAGGCTCCAACCTGTGCCCACTGCCGGAAGTGGGGCCCGGAGGCCAGGCCTCAGAAGTGCAGTCACCCCTCATGCAGGGACCTCGTGTGCTCTGGGCCAAGCCCTGTCCTGGAGCCTCTCCTGGCACCCTAGGCCCCCAGAAGGGCACTTGCCTTGGAACGCCACGGTGTTTTCCAGCTCCCAAAGTCCCGGCGGGTGCATCTTCCTAGCAGTTCCTCATGATCACCCTGTGCCATAGACAGGGCGTGGAGAGACCTCATTTCAGAGAAGACCCCAGAAAGAAGTCAAGCAGCTGCTTCGTAGTTTTTAAACTGTGAGCCAGGTCACCCAAGAGGTAACGTGACAGAAGCTGCCTAGGACAGCCTTGCCCCTCTCACCCCATCAGAGGATCCCCTCTTTAATCTGATATATATTTGGCCCGTTCATCCTGTGGGCTAGCTGCCTGATGCTTGAAGAAGTTTCCCATCTTCCCTGAAATCCCAAGTCCCTGCGGGATGGCGTCTGAGGAACCAGACTCCAGAGATGCTTCCCTGTGTTTCTCTCCAGAACCAAGAGGCTAGAGCCGAAGACAGTGGCCTAAGATGCCTGGCAAGTCTGGGATGCCTGCGGGGTTGGGGCTCTGTGGGTGAGCCAGAAGCAGTGCTGGAAGAAATGGAGAGAACACGGCCAGGTGGCTGGTCGCAGGTGTGTGACGTCCAAGGGTGTTGTGATGGGGTGGGGGGGGTGCGGGGACCACTTGTAACGCGTCTGACTGCACTGTGAGCCTGGACATCCAACAAGTACCTCCCGTATGGAACTGGATTGCCTTTACCACAAAGCTCCCAATCGAGACGGTTTGGGGCAGGCTAGAGCATAGGGGGTGTGAAGGGATGCTGAGCCCCTTCGGGATGTACAGTAGAGTGCTGAGCACTGTCAAGCCCAAGGTCAACCCCACGGGATCCACGCCACATGCTTCTTAGTTCATCTTTATACACCCTGGGCAGCATGTCAAGGCCTATGCAAGAATTTCCATTCAATGGTGCCCACTTGAATTTTAAATTGCCTTGCCTGGCTTTTGAGGGCTCCAGACTCTTCTCTAGCCCTGTACTGACAAATCTTCACCTCCATTCTTTATTTTTTATTTTTTTAAAAAGATTTTATTCCTTTATCTGAGAGAGGGAGAGCACGCACGAAGGGGGTCAGGGGTTGGGCAGAGGCAGAGGGAGAAGCCAGGCTCCCCACTTGAGCAGGGAGCCTGACACGGGGCTCGACCCCAGGACCATGACCCGAGCTGGAGGCAGACGCTTAACCCACTGAGCCACCTGGGCACCCCTCCTCCGTTCTTTCTTTATTTTTTTTTTAAGTTTTATTTATTTAAGTAATCTCTACACCCAACATGGGGCTCGAACTCACGACCCCAAGATCAAGAGTCGCATGTTCTACTGACTGAGCCAGCCGGCGCCCCTTCACCTCCATTCTTTAGACACATCGTTTTCCTGCCGCTTGTCAACCCACATCTATCCCACCACCGTCTTCAGACCACCTGTCTGCCCTTACCCCTTCAATTCCAGAGCAGCCAGCACCTTACTGGGAGGCAACCTGTAGCATCCAAAGAGTACTAAGAACCACAAGGAGCTCCCAGGGGCATTCCCTCTCCTCGCTTCAAGTCCAGCTAGAGGCCCGTCCCCCCTTCCCAGGAAGTCACCCTGCCCCCTGCGCTCTGCGCTGTTCTCCCTTGATCAGCAGGGCAGCCAAGAACTTCTGTATTCACTGGTATGGTTTCCTGGGTGACCCTCTTCTCCCCAGTGGAATGACGGGCTTTCTGAGAATGAGGACCCCATTTACATCCTCGCTCGTCCTCCCACACAGAGACCAAAGCCAGATGTGTCATAAATCACATTACTGCCGAGAGGACACTTACCATGATGAGCACCGAGTAGTGTATAGAATCATTGAATCACTATATTGTACGCCTGAAACTCCTATAACACCGTACATTATCTATATGGAATATAAAAAATTCTTTAATAATTATAAATTTCTAAATAAATAAGTCCTATTACTGCCTCAAATCCCATGTGGTTTTTGGCACCCCCCCCCCCTCCACACACACACCCAGAGCCAGAGGGATCGCCGTTAGCAATCTCTGCTAACCAAGGGCTGGCCTCTTCGGGTACTTCTTCTTTGGAGCGTGTTTCAATATGACAGGGACCTTCAAATTCTTTGGACATAAATTACAGTTCTCCAAAAGGGAAGTTGGACAAATTACGCAATGTGGGGCACCTAAGGGCCCATCCAGCCCTGACTGTGTGAGCCAATGGCCCAAGGGGCAGGTTGAAGAAGAGTAACACCATCTCTGCTGGCCACCTCAGAGGCTGCCTGCCCTATCCATACCACCTTGACCCACCTCTGGAGTCCAGGGATTTTGTTCACCAACAGCTCGTCCCCATCAGCCTTCAGCGTCTGTGGTTGAACTAATTTTCTAAGTCACTAGGTGCGCATGACGTGGTCGCAGACAAGTGAGACATCCTTTGGCTTTCATTTGGAGGCGGAGTCCACAGTCCCTGCTGGGCTCATAGGTTTCTCTCTGGACCTTGGATCAAGGCTGAGGTCAAACACTGGAGTCAGAGCACCCCTAGGTCAGCACCTTTCCAAACTGTTTTCAGCACATACCACCTGATGGGCATGCTGGTGCAGGCTTTCGGGGGACAACCAACAAAGGCCACCAGCTTCCCTCTCCAGGCAGGAAATGGCAAGTCAAATTCTCTTGTCCCTCACGCACAGGTTTTGGCGTTGGATGTGGTCTTTTCTAATGTGCACTGAGACCAGTCCAGGAGAAACACACCTATTCTTGCACCGCCTATGATCTTGGTTCTCTTTGTCCAATTTCTGACCCACATGTAATTTTTTTTAAAAAATAGATTTATTTATTTATTTGACAGAGAGAGACACAGCGAGAGAGGGAACACAAGCAGGGGGAGTGGAAGAGGGAGAAGCAGGCCTCCCGCGGAGCAGGGAGCCCGATGCGGGGCTCGATCCCAGGACCCTGGGATCATGACCTGAGCCGAAGGCAGACGCCCAACGACTGAGCCACCCAGGCGCCCCCCACGTGTAATTTTTCAGGTGAAATCCTGTTGAGGGTTCTTTTTTTTTTTTAAGATTTTATTTATTTATTTGAGAGAGAGAGAGTGAGAGAGACCACAAGCGGGGGAGGAGTAGAGGGAGAGGGGGAAGCAGGCTCCCCGCTGAGCAGGGAGCCCGATGTGGGGCTCGATCCCAGGACCCTGGGATCATGACCTGAGCCGAAGGCAGACGCCCAACGACTGAGCCACCCAGGCGCCCCTGTGGAGGGTTCTTTAAGAAGCCCAGATTTTATTCAGTGGGCCCCATTCATCCCAAGATATATTTACCTCCTCTCGAAGCTCCAGCTGATTAAGCGGGTATGAATTTTCCATATGTAAACCATGGTATTTTTCTGAACTGATTGTGTTTGCTTAAGTGTTCAGCGAGTGGCCCCTTCCCAACGATGCAGCTGCCAGGGCGACCACAGAGCCCTGCCACACAGGGTCACATGGCCTGGAGAGGACTAGAACTGGCACAGAGGCCACATGGTCCCGACGCGCTATCCACCGAGCTCTTCCTGCTTTGAAGTTCACCGAGCAAGGAGCCACCGTGTGAAGTTAGAAAATCTTTTCGACAAGATTGGTCTCCAAAAATAAAAAAATAAGAAATTAAAAAATTTAAAAAAACCCCAAAAATCAAATAAAGAATTTTAAAAAAAGAAAGATTTGTCTCCAGGCGGCCCTGGACTCCTTCACCTGTACTCGGGTCAGCCAGAGTCTGCCATGACCTTTAACTTGGTCTTCTGCACGGCCAGGACGGTGCTCATTGCCGCAAGCCCGACAGGCCTGTCCCTTCCTGATGATTGAGACAACAGAGTAAGGGGGAAAGGGTAATGGAAGGAAAAGGGGCACTTGGGGGGGAAAAAAACAACAGGCTCTGGTGGCCAACCAACCTCGGTTTCAAATCTGGTTCTCGCATTTCTTACCTGTAGGTCACCCTTGGGGAAGTTACCTAAGGTCTTCGAGTCCTTTCCCTCATGTGCAAAATGGAGCGACCTCTACTTGTGACCACGGACGTGGCCTGGCTTAGTGGCCCGGACCCGGGTTCGTCCTGCCTCACTGCTCAGTCGGGATGCTACAGGGGAATAAACAGCAAGGAACTTTCTTTTTACAGTCCATACGTTCAAGTAACTTTCAGTTGCTGCGGCTGGAGCTTGTTGCAAACTATTCAGAACTGAAACAAGTTTTTCATTACATTTTAAAAGCCAGGTGAGCGCAGGGACACTCAAGACCTATAAAGACAAGTGCAGCGAACGGGTTCAGAGCCCGATGCCAGGGTCCAGAAAATTACCCACCCACCAGGGTTCTCTCTTTGTGGCCGGCCTGGCACCAACTGCCCTGTGGGGTGGGGGGTCCCCGAGAACAGTGGGTTACAGTCAGCTTTGGGTTATCAATGTTGGTGCAGAAAAGCAAGTCCCAGGCCGTGGTAAACCTAAGCAACTCTATCTGGAATGCATTTTATATGTGCGTGTGTGTAGTTTTTTCTTGGCAGGAGGCTTACCTTCCTAATTATGTTTCCCTTCGGCTATTATTAAAATCAGTCTGCATTCCCCAAGCACACAGCACTGACAGCAGGGGGAAGGCACTCCGTAAGTGACAGGGTAAGGTCTGCCTGGGATTAAGTGTTTGAAAAGACACAAACCTGTATGTAGGTATGTAGGTGTATGCGCGCGCGCACACACACACACACACGGACTTCCAACTCTGCCGCAGGTAAGAAACACAGTAACACAGAGTTACTGCAAAACTTCCCCAAACACCGGAGAATAATACCTTAAAACCCCTTAGAAAAGCATTGCGGGCATCACACACGCTTTCTCTTCATTCTTTAACCAGACCGGTCAACTCTCATCAGCTTTTACCCGGCAGGATTGATGCATGAAAACTTTTTGCTTCCCAACAATCTTGCCTTTTCCCAGGATTCCTCATCTATCTTTAAGAACTGTCAAAAGTAAAATGTGCATTTAATGCCACATGTGGACACTCTTGCTGAGAAATGGATTCCTCTAGATTTTATGGACTAACGTGTCTCCAAATACTGATGAATAAAAATTCAACCTTACATGACAACTGAACTCTGACAATCATTTACATATTTTTTTTTTTAAAGATTTTATTTGCGAGAGAGAGAATGAGAGACAGAGAGCACGAGAGGGAGGAGGGTCAGAGGGAGAAGCAGGCTCCCCGCTGAGCGGGGAGCCCGATGCGGGACTCGATCCCGGGACTCCAGGATCATGACCTGAGCCGAAGGCAGTCGCTTAACCAACTGAGCCACCCAGGCGCCCCAATCATTTACATATTCTAATGGCTCGCTGGCCATCGGACAGATCATTCATATGGTGACTGAGAAGATCTAGGTATGCATTTCCCACTATTCTCATCTCCACCCTGCGTGATGCAGCTGCGGCTTCAAGTCCTCTCGGCTTGAGGAAACATTAAGAGTACATTATTCTAGGGCGCCTGGGTGGCACAGTGGGCTAAGCATCCGACTCTTGGTTTTGCTTCAGGTTGTGATCTCAGGGTCGTGAGATCGAGCCCGGCATCGGGCTCCATGCTGGGTGTGGAGTCTGCTTAAGATTCTCTCTCCCTCTCCCTCTGCCTCTGGTGGGAGGCCACCACATACTCTCACTCTCTCAAATAAACCTTAAAAAAAATGGAGTACATTATTCTAATAGGAGTCATTTCCGGGGTACATTTCCTTTGGACCATTCCCAATCACTAACAGTGGTGTTCATGTGCTGTGTTCTAAGAGGATCTTCCCAGTTGCTTTGGCCAGTCAGTATCTTCTTCACTGATGAGGA
>NW_028041081.1:0-468 GCF_054177405.1 Leptonychotes weddellii
AGGTCCAGGGAAGAGCCCACCTCCCTGCACAGCACTACCTCATCTCCTTCCCCCCGCGGGGTGGTCCCCCCACTGCATAGTTGTCTGCATGCAGCACGGGGCCTCGAGCAGACGTTTTGCCGAGGGAAACCTGTCTGTGCGCTTCTAAGGCCCCTAATAACACGGAGGGGCCCTTCAGGCAAGAGCTATACCCATTTTAACTTGGTGTACCTAGAATCCCAGAGCGGAGCATTCCGCACATCACAGTCAATGGATTTTATTTTATTTTATTTATTTTTTTTTTTTTTAAAGATTTTATTTATTTATTTGAGAGAGAGAGAATGAGAGAGAGAGAACACATGAGAGGGGATAGGGTCAGAGGACGAAGCAGACTCCCTGCCGAGCAGGGAGCCCGATGCGGGACTCGATCCAGGGACTCCAGGATCATGACCTGAGCCGAAGGCAGTCGCTTAACCAACTGAGCCACCC
>NW_028041082.1:0-468 GCF_054177405.1 Leptonychotes weddellii
CCATGATACCTTGCGCAACATAGTCTCCAGCACACAAAGAGGATTTAGTGCATTTTTAAAAATTTTTATATATTGGGGCGCCTGGGTGACTTAGTCGGTTAAGTGGCTGCCTTCGGCTCAGGTCATGATCCCAGGGTCCTGGGATCGAGCCCCGCATTGGGCTCCCTGCTCAGCAGGAAGCCTGCTTCTCCCTCTCTCATTCCCCCTACTTGTGTTCCCTCTCTCACTCTCTCTCTGTCAAATGAATAAATAAAATCTTACAAAAAATTTTTTTAATTAATTAATTAATTAATTTAAGAGAGAGACAGAGCGCGAGCTGGGGGAGGGGCACAGGGAGAAGGAGAGAGAGGATGAATCCCAAGTAGGCTTTACAGTTGTGGAGCCTGATGTGGGGCTCGATCTCAGGAACCTGAGATCATGACCTGAGCCGAAACCAAGAATCAGACTCTTAACCAACTGAGCCACCAG
>NW_028041083.1:0-468 GCF_054177405.1 Leptonychotes weddellii
GTACCACACGAAGAAGGTACCATCATCCAAAGTTTTCCAGATCTATCAGAGACTTAAAAGAATGACTTTTAGGGCGCCTGGGTGGCTCAGTTGGTTAAGCGACTGCCTTCGGCTCAGGTCATGATCCTGGAGTCCCTGGATCGAGTCCCGCATCGGGCTCCCTGCTCGGCAGGGAGTCTGCTTCTCCCTCTGACCCTCCTGACCCTCCCCCCTCTCATGCTCTCTCTCTCTCAGTCTCTCTCTCTCAAATAAATAAATAAAATCTTAAAAAAAAAAAAAAAAGAATGACTTTTAAAAATCCCTGAAATAAAAACAAGAAAGTTCTAAAAAGTATTTTTCTGCTTTTTTTTTGTTCTTTTTCTTAAAAAAAAAATTTAAAAAGTAACCACACTATACTGTTGCTTTGATGAATTATGAGTTTAGCGAGCATATGACGACTGAATTTGTTTGTGGTGAACAATATGCTCA
>NW_028041084.1:0-468 GCF_054177405.1 Leptonychotes weddellii
ACTTTTCAAAAGGGGCGGGGGGAAAGAGAGAGAGAGAAGCAAACCAAGAAACAGACTCTTAACTATAGAGAGGAAACTGATGGTCACCAGAGGGGAGGGGGGGTGCGGGGATGGGGATTAAGGAGGGCACTGGTTGTGATGAGCACTGGGTGTTGTATGGAAGCGTTGAGTCACCATATTGTACACCTGAAACTAATATGGCACTGTATAACTAACTGGAATTTATTTATTTTTATTTTTATTATTTTTTAAAGATTTTATTTATTTATTTGAGACAGAGAGAATGAGAGACAGAGAGCATGAGAGGGAGGAGGGTCAGAGGGAGAAGCAGACTCCCTGCCGAGCAGGGAGCCCGATGCGGGACTCGATCCCGGGACTCCAGGATCATGACCTGAGCCGAAGGCAGTCGCTTAACCAACTGAGCCACCCAGGCGCCCCGTAACTGGAATTTAAATAAAATTTTAAAAA
>NW_028041085.1:0-468 GCF_054177405.1 Leptonychotes weddellii
CTCCAGGATCATGACCCGAGCCGAAGGCAGTCGCTTAACCAACTGAGCCACCCAGGTGCCCCTAAAGGTTTTATTTATTTATTTTTTTTTAAGATTTTATTTATTTGACAGTGAGAGAGGGAACACAAGAAGGGGGAGTGGGAGAGGGAGAAGCAGGCTTCCTGCTGAGCAGGGAGCCCGATGCGGGGCTCGATCCCAGGACCCTGGGATCCTGACCTGAGCCGAAGGCAGACGCTTAACGACTGAGCCACTCAGGCGCCCCTAAAGGTTTTTTTTTTTAAGTAATCGCTACACCCAGTGTAGGGCTCAAACTCACAACCCTGAGATCAGGAGTCACATGCTTCACTGACTGAGTCAGCCAGGCACCCCGGGATGGCCGTTTTTAATTTGGGGTCCTACGGTGGAAAGTTGGATTATAGTAAATTGAGAAGAATCAGAATAAATAGGAACACAGGATTCTGATCTTAC
>NW_028041086.1:0-468 GCF_054177405.1 Leptonychotes weddellii
AGACTAAGCTTATTGTGAAGCTTATACCAGGTGTTGCAGGAGTGGGAGGAGAGGGTTCCCATTGGGTTGAGGAAAGATGGGGGAGGGGAGAAGTGCAGATTGTCTAGGGTTATCTTGGATCTAACTTGGAGTTGGATGGGAAGCTATCTATCAGAGGGTTTTGAGCATAAGAGTGACATATTGTGACTTTCATTTTTTTAAAAAAATTTTTTTATTGTTATGTTAATCCCCATATATTACATCATTAGTTTTATTTTTTTTTTAAAGATTTTATTTATTTGACAGAGAGAGACACAGCGAGAGAGGGAACACAAGCAGGGGGAGTGGGAGAGGGAGAAGCAGGCTCCCTGCAGAGCAGGGAGCCTGAAGCGGGACTCGATCCCAGGACCCTGGGATCATGACCTGAGCTGAAGGCAGTTGCTTAACCAACTGAGCCACCCAGGCACCCAACATCATTAGTTTTAGATA
>NW_028041087.1:0-468 GCF_054177405.1 Leptonychotes weddellii
ACCTTGGGGGATCAACTCTTGCCTATTTTAATTTAAAGAGAAGTGCTCATTAATTCTTTCAATATGCAGACCATTTACTATGTTAAATCAGCCTGATGTTAGAAACGTTTAATTGTTAACCAGCATCAGATTGGTAGTATTTTATCCGATTAAAAGTTTCTCAGTGTTCGGGGCGCCTGGGTGGCTCAGTTGGTTAAGCGACTGCCTTCGGCTCAGGTCATGATCCTGGAGTCCCGGGATCGAGTCCCGCATCGGGCTCCCTGCTCGGGGAGGAGCCTGCTTCTCCCTCTAACCCTCCTCCCTCTCGGGCTCTCTGTCTCTCATTCTCTCTCTCTCAAATAAATAAATAAAATCTTTAAAAAAAAAAAAAAGTTTCTCAGTGTTCTCACCAACTGAATTTTAGATCAACTAAATGATCTGAAAGAAAGAGAAAACAGGGGGAGTAAATCCTGTGAAGAATGCCCTTTA
>NW_028041088.1:0-468 GCF_054177405.1 Leptonychotes weddellii
GATGGACTCTGAAAAACAAACTGAGGGTTCTAGAGGGGATCGGGGGAGGATGGGTTAGCCTGGTGATGGGTATTAAAGAGGGCACGTTCTGCATGGAGCACTGGGTGTTATGCACAAACAATGAATCATGGAACACTACATCTAAAACTAATGATGTAATGTATGGGGATTAACATAACAATAAAAAGTTTTTTTTAAAAAAAAAAATAAATAAATGTCTGTGGCTTAAGCTTCCCAGGCTGTGGTATTTTGTTATGGCAGCTCTAGCGGGCAAATACAACATCTGACAATATCACTATGTGATCTTGAAGAAGTCTCTTATTTCCTCTGAGACACCTGTCAAAGAAAGGATTGAACTAAAATATTTATAAGATGCCATCTTGATTTAATTTCCAAGATCTTGTGTTTCTAGGGCTGCCACTTGCCTTTTCTACTTATAGTCTTTTTAGGAAATGTTGGGCATCTAAC
>NW_028041089.1:0-468 GCF_054177405.1 Leptonychotes weddellii
GCTGTTGGGCTCCCGCCCACTTTCCCCCACTGTGATTTTAAGGTTGGCCGTCTGAGTAGGTGTTTCCTATCTCCCCCAGGTTCATTTCTTTGTGTTCACTGTCCACCGGCACAGGATAGACGGCCAAGGCTCTCGGAAGGAAGGAAGGACGGAAGGGAGGAAGGGTGGAAGGAAGGAAGGAAGGGTGGAAGGGAGGAAGAAAGGGTGGAAGGGAGGAAGGAAGGAAGGAAGGGAGGAAGGGTGGAAGGGAGGAAGGAAGGAAGGAAGGGAGGAAGGGTGGTAGGAAGGGTGGAAGGGAGGAAGGAAGGGAGGAAGGGTGGAAGGAAGGAAGGAAGGAAGGGTGGAAGGAAGGAAGGGAGGAAGGAAGGGAGGAAGGTGGAAGGAAGGGAGGAAGGAAGGGTGGAAGGAAGGAAGGGAGGAAGGGTGGAAGGAAGGAAGGGAGGAAGGGTGGAAGGAAGGAAGGGAGGA
>NW_028041090.1:0-468 GCF_054177405.1 Leptonychotes weddellii
AGGGGAGGGGGTAACTGGGTGATGGGTATCGAGGACGGCATGTGATGTAATGAGCACTGGATATTATGTAAGGCTGATGGATCACAGGCCAGTACCTCTGAAACCAATAATACACTGTATGTTAATAATTGAACTTAAATAAAAAATATAAACAAAAAATAAAAAAATAAATATATGGAGACAAACAAATTTATTACAAGTAATATCAGATTATGATTCAGTTTCACATTATGTATCCTTAGGACTAATGAAAATGGAAGAGGGAAGATTGGAAAGAGACAAATAAGGAAAAATAGGAAGATTGAACAGGGCAAGAAGTAGGAAAGTAGAAATGACGTAATTTGACAAATACTTATTGAACACCAATTCTGTTTAAACGACTCCTAAAGACATACGGCCCCTGAGAACAAAAGCTATTGGGAGAGGTGGGGTTTTAGGTACCATGACCACACAGAAGGTGAAACGTTG
>NW_028041091.1:0-9652 GCF_054177405.1 Leptonychotes weddellii
TCCCCCCTTCCCCCTCCCCTCTAAAACCCTGTTTTTAAATGGGGGTATCCCTCCCTGTCCGCTCAGGTCCTCCAGGATGAACCTGGAATGTTAGCAAACTTTCTTTCCTGGTTGAGCTTCAGCCCTCACAGCTGAGCAAGGACTCAGAATCGTTGCCTCTGGCCTATTCTTCCCTGCCACTGCCCTTCCATTCACTGAAGAAAATCTCCTTGCAGTCTTTGCTAAGAGAAGGCTACTGAGTCCTATTTCAAGAATGAGCTAGGGGTGCCTGAGTGGCTCAGTTAAGCATCTGACTCTTGATTTTAGTTCAGGTCATGATCTCAGTTCAGGTCATGATCTCAGGGTCCTGGGGTAGAACCCAGCTTCGGGCTCTGGGCTCAGTGGGGAGTCTGAGGATTCTCTCTGCCCCTCCCCCTGTTCACGTTCTGTCTCAAATAAATATTAAAAAAAAAAAAAGAATGAGCTAACACCTTTAGAGTATAACAGAACATCCAAAATATTTTAGGATGATGAAGAGAAATGGAAATTAAAAAATGATAGGAACAAAATGAGATCATCAGCTGATGTTTAACATCTGGCAAATTGGGCCAAATAACCTTAAATCAGCATCTCAACTTAATCAACTAAATATAGCATGGGCTTCAAGATTCTTATTCCAACAAGATGCCATGTGTTGCACAAAGCATGCATCAATCCTCAGTTTTAATTATGCATCAGAACTACCTGTGATTCTTTTGAACTATAACTGCCACCTCCAAAATCAGTAGGTCTGGTAGTTCTGGGAGGGGATCTAAGAATGTGTTTGCATTGTTTTGAAATTTCCACAGATCATTCTGATGCAGAGTTGGGACTGAGATCTAGTGAATTATGAGGAAGTTTGTGGGTGTGGTGCTGACTGAGCTAATTACCCACAAACTAGCCTGCACTGTTACAAAATGAGGTTTAGGGGATCAGTGAACCGACACACATCAATATGGAGAGTTTTCCAACACTTCATAAGAAAATCAGAATCCCTTTTTGAAGGGTTTCACTGAAACATTTACTCCTGTCCTTCAAATAGTGTGGCCATTTCTAAACCATTTGAAGTTTCAGAGCTAAAATAATCTTGGTCCCTCCTCACCTGGCAATTCTCATAAAGTCTGACAGGTAAAGATATAGCTGGGAGAGGAGAGAAAGTTCTAGAATAAAAGGGGTTTTGGTGACAAATTAACTATGTTCATCATAAGCAACCTTAGGATCAAATATACACTGTTTTTAGTATGAGTGTAATTGGACCAAAGTTTAAATACCATCTCTGAGGTTTCTCACCTACAAAATAGGGTTAATAACCTCTACTTTTTAGGTATGCTACAAGGATAAGAGAAAAACTCTTTTGAATATCTATTAACATAAAGCTCTAATTATTATCTAGGAGTCCTGAACATCATTCACTTTATTTTTAATAGGGAATAACTACTCTTATTATCATTAATACTAGGTAAAGATACTACATAAACAGCTAGGTATGGTAGTTTCCCCCATTTGCAAGGGATCTGTTCCAAGACCCCCAATGGATGCCTAAAACTATAGACAGTACCAATCTATATATATACATATATATATGTGTGTGTATATATATATATACACAATCCAATATGTGTATATGTATATATACAATCCAATATATATACACAATCCTATATATATATTTATATACACAATCCTATATATATATACATACACACATACACACACGGTTTTTTCTCATGCATACATACCTATGATAAAGTTTAATTTATAAATTAGGCACAGTAAGGGATTAACAACAACGAATAATAAAATAGAACAATAGTAACAATATACTTAGATAAAAGTTATGTGAATGTGCTTTCTCTCTCTTCTTTCTGTGATAATGTGAGATGAGAAAATGCCTTTGTGGTAAGATGAAGTGAGGGGAATGATGTAGGCAATGTGACAAAGGCTACTATTGACCTTCCGATGATTCTTCAGAAGGAGGATCATCTGCTTCTGGACCACAGTTGATCTTGACCTCACATAACAGAAGCCACACAAAAGGAAAGCATGGATAAAAGGAGGGGGAGTACTGTACTAGAAAAAAAGTACCAGGTATTATTATTGGTATTAGATAAAAGCATGGAAGATAAGGTTACAGGATGCCACCTACACCTGCCCAGTGAAATCCCCTTCCATGGTAGAATCTTTCTTAATAAGGGCATCACAGCATTCATTTTGATAACTGTTAACCCCAGTGATCATTTTTAACTTGGTCAGGAGCTCTGGGCATATTGGAGATGTCACTTTTTAATGTCCTGACATTTATGTCACAGTTTTTCATTTTACATATTAAAATCTCAACAGGCAAATAAAATAGGCATGTTAAAGACTTTTTCAGTAGAATAGACAAAGAGAACTTACCTTCTAGTTATGAACTCAAACCAAAAGTCATTTGATAGTTACTCAGGTGAACGTTCTTTCTACATTTAACTTTCTGATGCTCAGTTTAAGGACAAATAACCACATTAAATTGACCTTTTATACATTCATACATTTTATACAATAAAGATGCTACCTATCATAGATTTTGGTGACCAACTCTTCCAGTTTGTTTGGAGCTAAGGAGGTCCCAGGGATGCTGGATTTTTCAGATTTAAAACCACGACAATCCTGGGCAAACCGTAACACTCTTATCATCCTATTAATCACCCAAGTTTCATTTTAACTTCATGTACACTAAAGTCTCTCCCACAGAGTGTAATGTAACAGTTAGACCCATAATTAGGACCTAACAACAACGTGTGAACTACTGTCCACACTCTATCCCTCAACCCCGCCATGTGCCCAGGCTGGGTTCGAAAGACAAGAAATGCCACCAAATGAAACAATCCAGGAAGTATTGAGTTATTACTGACAACATCTGTACTGGAATATTCATGACAATTGTTATATAATGCCCACACCCTCAAAGACACTAATGTATGTGGAAGTCCCTTGAAAACTATCAAGCCCATATAAACATTCTGTGTTATCTACATATCACTGAAGAACAAAGAACTTGTCTACTGTATTAGAGGTTCATGTTATTTAGCAAGTATCTATAGTGAATTGGGTGTTATTTAACATCCAAAGTATATGAGGATTCAAAAATCATCTGTTTCCAATGTGACAGGACTCAATTGTCTAAGAAAAGTTCTACCACGTACTTTGCTATCCACATCTACAAAGAAAAAAATTCACAGAGAAATGATAAGGGCTATTGAAATGAGTTTCCTTTTAATAGTTGGAGTGAAAGTGAAAAATACATAACAAACCCCAACTGTTCCTGGCACAGTGGTGGGAGGGTTAATTTTATTATGGATTTCATAGCACTGGGAAGTGTCAATCGATGAAGAGAGTTTGCAGTCCTGAGTGTTTTAGCCAGCCACCATCTGTTTCACAGAAGTCTGTTAACACAGCTGGAAAAGATGGAGTTGCCAAAGCTTTCTTAAGCCTTTCAAGTCTTATTCCCCACCCCCTCCCCGGTAAAAGAGCTAAAACAATTAAAATCCCTTCCCCCAAGAACTAAGTAAGCCTTTGCCATGGCTGGATATTATCTTTATTTGAAGCACTATTAAAATGCAGGTACAATTGTAGTTTCCAGCAGTCCTGAATACGCCTGTTAGTTGCCTTTTTTTTTTTATGAGCTATCCTATTGTGTTCAAGTATACATAATCACAGTGTTGCCAGAAGTCATACTCCCCACTGAGAATCTATCTCTGTGACTGGATCTTCCCAGCCCTGCCTCAGTTTCCAAGTCAGATCTCTGACACATTGATTGGGGCTAAGCCACTCATAGTCCCCAAATAGTCATGATCAAGAAAACACATTCTGCTAATTCAAGTTCAGGGCTGAATTCATTATCCTTTAAAATTCCAATTAAGAACTCCCACGCTCCCTAAACATTACTAAGAATGATGGTAAAAGGGCAGGGGGTGCTCACTGCTGGCCAATGTGTTCCCTGGTTGTATTTAAAACAATTTGCTTGAACCAGGAAATCAGGCAGCCAAGGGCCATCATTCATTGACTGTCCTTTAAGGCCAAGCATAGTGCAAGTTCTGTTTATATATTAATTGTGTGCTTACAATCACATTTTAACATAGCTATTGCTTTACGAATGAAGAAATCAAAACTCAGCAAGTTCAAGTAAATTGGGAAAAGCCACATTGCTAGGGAGTGCCAGTCAAGTCTAGATGGTTGCCAAATCTATTTCTTTCCCACTGTATCAACTTCTTGGCTGAAATACAGGAGTTCCCGCCTCAAAGGTTTAAGGCCTTTTTACATGTGATAAAGAGTATCAAACACAACTCTATTTTCAAGCTTAAATAATTGTAGAATTGAAGTAGACTTAAACTCTGTCTTTAAGCTTCTCCATTTAGAACAATTGGATGAACTAATAACTGTCCTTTTGATACTCAAATTTTAATTTTCATTCATTTAAAAAGGATTTATTATGGACCTCTGAAGTGCCAGCCACGAAGTTACGCTAAATATCAGAGCTCAGGACAATGGACATGACCTCTGCCCTCAGAAAGCATAAACTTTGGTAAAATAACTCTCAAACTTTAGTGTCAATAAAAAATAGCTGGGGGCGCCTGGGTGGCTCAGTTGGTTAAGTGACTGCCTTCGGCTCAGGTCATGATCCTGGAGTCCCGGGATCGGGTCCCGCGTCGGGCACCCTGCTCAGCAGGGAGTCTGCTTCTCTCTCTGACCCTCCCCCCTCTCATGCTCTCTATCTCAAATAAATAAATAAATCTTTAAGAAAAAAAAATAGCTGGGGACAACCTCTTGTGATCATGATTCTGAAATTCTGGGGTGGTGTCCAGGGAGCCTGCATTTTAATAAGTCTTCCAGATATCTTTACGTAGAGAGGGTCCTCAGAACAATATTGAGAGAGAGAGACTTCAAACAAACACCCAGATTACAAATCGTAATTACAGATAGTGTCAAGTATACTGTAGGAACAGAACAGGAGGCTATGAAAGAGGATGAAAGAGAAATTGGATCAGACTGAACATCAGAAGAGGGAAATGATTTTCACCCAAGAAGGTTGGAATTAGCCAGATAGGGCCAGTATTGCAGAAAGAATGCAAACAGAACAAAGGAGGATGACATGACTACAGATATGCAAAATATGAGTTGCTTCTTTGAAAATATAACTGCTCTCTCTGGTTTATGCCAAAAAATTAAACTTTGCATGATGAAGAAACTGTCTTTTCCACTAGATTAAGTTTTTCACTTAAGTCATAGACTGCATATAGGCTTGTTCACATCCCTGAATGAGGCCACAGCTTCAGAATCTGATTTCAGCTCTTCCCAAATAATTTTGAACAATAGCAAAAAGAAAGATCACTTACTGTAATCTACCAAGTTTAATCCATTCTCCCCATTTTGATGTGTTGGGGAAATTTTCCAATGACCATTTCCTATGAGAGGAGTCTGGCTGATCCTCAAACTTCTATTATGAAGAGTCTAAGAGGCCATAAGCCCAATGTTAAAGCACCCAGGTGTGGGTGAGCTCTCAGACTCCCAAACAAGTAATATTGTGTGGACCTCATGAATATGATCATTTTGTGTGGCCTAGCATGGCAAGGGGAGTTCTGTGCTCTGTGGAAGACCAGTCTCTACAATATAATCAGCTCCTCTGGGGCTCCAGTGAGGCTGTGTGACCACACAGTAGAGATGTTGTCAGAGGCCTCAGTTGGCTTTCTATGTCCACAGGCTTTGCATACTCCTAATATAGAGTTCATTGTGTCATGATGGCACTGTCCTGCTGAAAGCATCATTTGTACAGTGTAGAAATGGTAGGCCTTCATAGCTCAGCTTTCTCAGTTGGTGGCTTTGGAATGCTCAGGACAGATTTTGATTTCTAGACAGTGGGTAGAAATAGGTAACTAGATTCACTTTATAGATTAGTAAATTCTCCCTCACCCCAACGGGAGGAAAACCCACAAAATACCAAGTACTTTCTTTTCTTTTCTTTTCTTTTCCTTCTTCCTTCCCTCCCTTCCTTCCTTCCTTCCTCACTTAAGGAAACATTAACAGAGCACCTACTATGTGCCAAGCAATCTGCTATCCAATGGAGAAATGGAAAACAGAATCCCAGCTCAAGCTACCCTCATAATCCAATGGGTGAAACAGGTATGCAAACCCTTATTGCATGAAAATGACATAAGTGTAATAATAAAATTGTTATATCTCAAATTTAGTAAGTATTTACTCTATGTCAAGCACTACTTAAAATGTTTTACAATCATGGACGCATTTAATTCTCACACGAGTCCTCAAAGATAGTCACTACATATATCCTCATTTTGCAGACCAGGAAACTGAGGTACAATGGGAAGAGATAATTCGCTGAGTACATATTCAAACCCATGCAGTTTGATTCTAGAGCCAGCACTTTGATCTGCTTTGGTGTTCTACTGCTCAAATTGAACAGAATATATAAGAAACATGGAGGCGGAAGTAATTCATGGTTTGGGGGATCAGTGACTGCTTCAAAGAGTAGGTTTGGATCATTTGCGCATCAACCACTAGATTTGGGATTATGGTGGGGGAATGTAAGGTGGTGTTACCAAGATGAATACCCTTCCTGGTTTCATAGACCTTCTAGTAGAGCAGAGGAGACAAACTTGAAAAAAAGAAAACTTCTGTATTATATAAGTTCTAGGCCTCACAGCAGAAGACAATGTAGAAGAGAAACATTGTCTCCCACAACTCCTTTTCATTATGGAGGAAAGTCTTTAAGCCCTCTCCTCCCCAGACCCCTACACCCTTCACCCCTACCCCTCTCCCCTGCCACAAGCCTTCTCCTTAGTTTTCATTGGCCAGAGTTGGGCCACATGGCATTCACCAAGCCAATTATAAATCGAATCAACTGAATGAACCATGATTGAATTAGAATGATCATGATTCTATTCAACTCTTGGGCAGGGAGAGGTACTCTCTCTGAGCACAAGGGAGAATAGCTATGCAATCAGTATGGGCTTTCTGCCAGCCAGGAAGAAGACAGGGGCTAAAGCTATTTGGTAACCAATGGGACTGTCACACTGAAATTGGGATACGGGTAAAACAAGCTGGTAAAGGGGTCAATGACCCAATGTAAAAACGGGAACTGATGCTGAAAATCACTGGGAAACTCATAGATGGTACTGAGAATTTCATTTATTTTATCGTTCACAGGATAAAAAGGATGAATGAAGGGCCATTGCTAAAAGAGGGGAACAATAATTATAAAAATGGCAATAAAATATATCCTAATATTTTTATAGTGCTGACCTTGCGCCATACACTGTTAAAGTTTTATATACATATATGTGTCCACACACCACTATATTCTCTCTCTTTCTATAAATATAATGTATTTATAATACATGTGTTACTTTTGTTAATCCACACCTTCCTACGAACTAGGTGATATTATTATTCCATTTTACAGATCAACAAACCCTAGCACAAGGAGGTTAAGCAACTTGCCTAAAATCACATAGCATACAGAAGGCAGAACATATATTAGAATGCAGTTAGCCGTTATGCTCTACGGTACCACTGAGAAATATGCCAATGCCTATTTTTAAATGATATATAAATAGCCAAAGACTCCAGTCATCTAATAATCAAAGGCAAATTTACCCTATTCTTAACCTTAGTCAAATTTCATTTACATGCTTTTACAAGGATTGCTAAGCACATTTGCTGAAAAAAGAAAACTGTGAATATTTTGTCTAAAATGAAGCTGTGACACTACATTTTAGAGCTACTCCTTCCTTGCCAAGTCTTCACAATTCCACCTAGACTCAAGATTCAACTCAGGTGAAAGGCTTCTTTACTCCTATTTTGACTCTGTATGAGAGGAGGGCCCATGGGCGGGGATAGTTTTAGAATGTGGGGAGATATTCTTAGACACACATCTATAACCTGATGTTCTTATGGCGAAGTTAAATAAACAACAGGTCTGTCATATTCTCTGCCCAGTGCATGCCATTCTGTGGTCCCTTAGGGTGTATTTTGTTCCCTAAGGTATGTCATTAACTGACCCAGTCACCTGTCCCCCCACAGTCAATATTTGTGACTTAAAATTGGCATTTAAGAGGATGGGAACATTACACATCTACATTTTTTTGGGTTAGGCAAAAGTGAATGCATATTTTTTTAAAAAGTAGTAATAAAGGGGAATGTGAACAAATGGTAATCATTTTTAAATTTCAGGTGGTGTGATTATGAACAATATTCTTTTTCAATGTTTTACATTTTGTCTAACGTTGTGCTATGTTGATACAACAAAAATGGGTTCACATTTGTAGAAACAGCTATTGGTTGGAGAGAATTTATAGATGACTCTTACCCTGCGCTTACTGTTTTCCAGGTGCTGGGCTTTAAATGTCTTATCTTATTTCAAAGAAATGATGTTGACATGACCCAGCTACCCAGCATTTGATCGTCTACTCTCTCATCTATATTTAAAGCCTCCTTTCCACACTACATCAAAAACTAATGGTGTAATGTATGGTGATTAACATAACAATAAAAAATTTAAAAAATAAAAATAAAAAATAAAGCCTGCTTTCCCCTGTTCTCCCATCCTTCTCCAGCCTTCCCAGCAGTGCAAGTACTCACCCTTCTCTGTGCATATTAGAAACACGTAATTATAATTATATAAGAAAACCTAACTGTATTACTATATATTCCTATAATAATGCCTTTGAAAGAAGAACCAGAGTCTAAATGCCAAAGAAGAGAAAAAAATTATTAGTTGAATTTGAGGCAGCAGGCATGAGCTGGTCCCAGATCTCATGTTCAATGTCCCCAGCCATCTCTGACTGCTTTGTCACTGGATAGGAAATTTGGGAAGGTCTATCCTAAGCAGCAAACAGTCGGAAGGGGAAAGACCACAGATGCCCCCCCAAACCTGCTTTTTCTTTTCTCTTGCAACTGCTTCATAAATAGATAGGCATGAGCCTCCAGGTGAAGGCTAAATGGTAGCAAGCTGTTGGGAAAAGTGATAGAAGTTCTCCAAAGTTTGTAATTAGTGACAATCAGATATTTAGTATGGTAGGGTGTGTGGGGTCGGGGAGGGGACCATAATAACCATTACCAAATGTTAAATAATGTGGAGACATCTCTGGTCAACAACAAGCCCACAGTTCAACATATTGGCATTAAGTCTGTACTAGTTTAAGGAGTGGGAATGAAAGACATCAGACTAAAAGCACTTGCAATATATGAGAAAGAATATGGGATTTATGATCATAAGTATATTTCCAGTTCTCAGATCTACCAATACTGGACTGTGTGGTTAGAATCAAGTCAGTGCCAAAGTCAATGCCTAGCACAGAATAAAATTTGTAGATTAAAAAAAAAGAGAGAATGACTTGGAGTATGATAGTAAATAATAGTAAAAAAGGATGACAAAATTTTTGTCACAGTATAATTTTAACTATGTGACTATATGCATATGATATGTGTATACATGTATGTGAATATATGTATGTATGCAAATATATTAAAATATATGTGCGTGTCTGTGTGTATATATATTACCTGAGTTGCATATTTCTCTGGACACAAGAATGCAGAAAAATTTGCCAAACTATTCAGAGTGAGAATATGGCTAACT
>NW_028041092.1:0-468 GCF_054177405.1 Leptonychotes weddellii
GCATTCCCACCTCCTGAAATTAGACACTTGTATCTGCACTGACCTCTTCTCAGGACTTAAGAGACTGGTTTGATGAGATATGAAACAATCTACCAATGCAGGACAGGGACAAACCAACTTGCACCAGATAGCCCAGAACATATTGCAATATTATTCAAAACTTTAAACAGATTATCTGGGCCCCCATGATCACTGACTTAGTTTCATGGCTGGACTCTGCAAGTTTGGGACAATACCTACACAGTGGATTTCTGACTATTGCATGTATAATTACTATAGAATTGGCTTCTAAAATACTATTTATTTAATATTTACTTATTTTTAAACAACACATGTTTATTGTCTGACAGTTTTGAAAGGAAGAAATCTGAGATGAAGGTGTCAGCAGGATTGATTTCTCTTTTTCCAATTTTTTTCTTTTTTTAAAATTTTATTATGTTATATTAATCACCATATATCACATCATTG
>NW_028041093.1:0-468 GCF_054177405.1 Leptonychotes weddellii
ATTGAAGAAGACACAAAAAGATGGAAAAATATTCCATGCTCATGGATCGGAAGAATAAACATTGTTAAAATGTCTATGCTACCCAGAGCAATCTATACCTTCAATGCCATCCCGATCAAAATTCCAATGACATTTTTCAAAGTGCTGGAACAAACAATCCTAAAATTTGTATGGAATCAGAAAAGACCCTGAATTGCCAAGGATATGTTGAAAAAGAAAAACAAAGCTGGGGCATCAGGTTGCCTGATTTCCTGCTATATTACAAAGCCGTGATCACCAAGACAGCATGGTACTGGCACAAAAACAGACATATAGACCAATGGAACAGAATAGAGAACCCAGATATGGACCCTCAACTCTATGGTCAAATAATCTTTGACAAAGCAGGAAAAAACATGCAATGGAAAAAAGACAGTCTCTTCAATAAATGGTGCTGGGAAAATTGGACAGCCACATGCAGAAGAATGA
>NW_028041094.1:0-468 GCF_054177405.1 Leptonychotes weddellii
TCACATATATTTAATCTTTACTCATTTTGTTGTCTACATTTTGTTTTTATATTCTCAGAACTCAAAATTTATTTTTAGTGTTTTTCTTTTGATAATGATGTATCTGATATTTAATCTGACTTTAAAAGTTATTTCTTTAGCCACCCCTCCCCATAAATTCAAAGTCCATTTCTCTTGTTAAGTATTCTATTAATTTTTAGTTTTTATAGTTATTAATTGTTCTATCAATTTTTCTACAGTTTTAGTAAAATTTTTCCTGATTTTAAGAGTAACATACAACAATTGTAAAAAAAAAAGTATACATATACAAAAATCTTATGCAATTAAAAAAAGTCAAGGATTCTACTGCAAATGTAATCTCTTAAAATTTTGTCATATTTCCTTCAATTATTTTTTATGATTTTTAATTTAATTGAAAGCATATAGTATATTTTAGATTATATTACAGATAATTCTATGACATAAAAA
>NW_028041095.1:0-468 GCF_054177405.1 Leptonychotes weddellii
GTACAACATGGTCCACAGACCTACAGCATCAAATCGCCCAAGAGCTCGTTAACAAATGCAAAATCTTGGGCTTCAACCCCCACCGCTGCTGAATTAGACACTCTGAGGGTGGAGCCTGGGAATCCGTGCTAACCAAGCCCTCCAGGTGAGTCTGACACAGCAAGGGTGACCAATGGTCCTGGTTTGCTGGGACGGGTTGAAGAGATTCCCCGGGGCACGGGACTTCCATTGCTAAAACTGGAAAAGCCCTGGGGAGGACAGAACCAAGAGGTCACCTCAGATGAAGCAAAAGTTTGGGAAATACATGTTGGGACTTCGGTGTAGACGCTTGTCGGTGGGGAGTAGAAAGGGGGTTTGTGACTCACAGACATGAGGTACAATATTACTGAGGCAAAGTGACAGTGAAATTCTGTTCACTCAAAATAACTTTAGTTGAGGGCGCCTGGGTGGCTCAGTTGGTTGGGCGAC
>NW_028041096.1:0-468 GCF_054177405.1 Leptonychotes weddellii
TCAGAGCCTGGGTGGGTTCTGGTTCCGGGGCTGATCCGCCGTGTGACCTTGGGCAAGTCACATGGCCTCTCTGGGCCTCAGCTGTCTCATCCGCACAGTGGGGATGACCATTTCTGCCCTGGATGTGGGGCTGCTGGGAGGACTGACGGAGGTCCAAGCGGGAAGCGATGGCCAGGAAGGTTCTCAGGAGCACAGGGGGCCAGGCCTGGCCCTGCTCCACCTGCCTCTGCTGCCAGCCTCCTGGTGATTGGCCAGGCCCTGGAGTCCCTGCCCCTGAGAGCCCAGCTGATTGAAGGAGGCGGAGCCTTTGTGCAAAAAGAGGCTGCTCCCTCCCTGCCCCCGCTGCTCCCCCAAGGCCACCAGCCCTGGGGCTTCACACGTGCTGGCTTGTCTCCCCAGGAATGGCTGGACCCTGGTAAAACATTGGCTTTATTGTCTAAATGCAGGACCTCTCTGGCTGTCTCCCCA
>NW_028041097.1:0-468 GCF_054177405.1 Leptonychotes weddellii
GTGCCTTGTTTAGTTTCAAAAAAACTACTTCCTGTCATACAGATAAAAGAAGTTTGTTTTACCTCTGGATAAACTCAATAAACTAACATACATGATCGCCCCAAACAAGATAAAGTTAGGATAAACTATGTGTGACAAATGATGCTGTCAAGTGGCTTTACTTGAGGACTAGTTCTGTTTATCTGAAAACATGTATGTATGGGTTCTGTCCGCTTGTCTGTATAACAGTGATTTTTTTCCACGTCTTTGCAATTTTTTTAGCTGATTCTTTTTTTTAAGAGAAAGATTTTATTTATTTATTTATTTATTTATTTATTTATTTGAGAGAGAGAGAGAGCGCTCCAGCAGGGGGAGGGGCAAGGTAGAGAATCTCAAGCCGACTCCATGCTGACTGCTGAGCCCGACACAGGATCAATCTCAAACCCTGAGATAATTACCTGAGCTGAAATCAAGAGTTGGATGCTTAAC
>NW_028041098.1:0-468 GCF_054177405.1 Leptonychotes weddellii
GGCTCAATCTCATGACCCTGAGATCATGACCTGAGCCGAAACTAAGAGTCCAAGGCTTAACTGATTCAACCACCCAGGTGCCCCAACAAATGGGGGTTATTTCTTAATCCTATTCCTCGAATTTCATTCTGCCATTGTTTCAGAAATTTGTATTCAGAAATAGGATATATGTGGATTTAAGTTTTTATCATTATAATCCTGAATGTGTGATTCCTTTTGTTTTGCAAGTGGAAAATGGTTACAGTCTATAGAGTTGAGCCCACACTCTTGTTACTTGTATTTTCTTGTTTCTTCTTTTTGTTTTCCTCCCTTGCTACAGTTTTTCTTAGGTGGTACTATTTATAGTTTTACTATATAACTAAGCTCTACAAATTCATTCTTTCATAAGTGCTTGTCAGTGATGGGCTAAAAATTGTGATTGAATCTATGTGGGTTTTTTTGTTTGTTTGTTTTAGGATTTTATCTTCA
>NW_028041099.1:0-468 GCF_054177405.1 Leptonychotes weddellii
GGGTGGCTCAGTTGGTTAAGCGACTGCCTTCGGCTCAGGTCATGATCCTGGAGTCCCGGGATCGAGTCCCGCATCGGGCTCCCTGCTCGGCGGGGAGTCTGCTTCTCCCTCTGACCCTCCTCCCTCTCATGCTCTCTGTCTCTCATTCTCTCTGTCTCAAATAAATAAATAAAATCTTTAAAAAAAATAAAAATAAAAAAATAAATGGAGAGACAATAGATGAGTAGGAGTTGGCTAAAGCAAGGGCAGTGTTTGTGTGTGGGGGGGCGGGGTGGTGGTGGTGTGGAGGGTTGTTCCTGGCAGGTGGACCAACTGTGCAAGGCTTGGAGGCAACAGAAGACATTGAAATGTGTTCCAGTGTCTAGAGCCATGCTGTCCCATGGAATTCTCTGCAATGATGGAGAAGTCCCGTATCTGTGCGGTCCAGTGTGGTAGCCACGAACCACATGTAACTATTGAGCATTCAAA
>NW_028041100.1:0-468 GCF_054177405.1 Leptonychotes weddellii
CAAAATAAATACATACATACATACATACATAAACAAACTTTTAAAAAAATAAAAAGAATGATCACTCCCTGAAGCATGATCCAAAGAAGTTGAATTTTCCAAATTCTGTTAAATAGCCAGAAAGGAGAAAAAGCAATATGTACCCTCTGCTATTTACTACCATGTATTCATGCAAAGAAAATTTCTCATCAATGATGAATACATAGAATTTGAAGTTTTAATATTTAATATATTTTAATTTATTATAAATTTTAATCATATTATATAATTTTTTTTCTTAGGACATAAGAAATACAATGAATTTTTTCACCAAAATTTATAGAGCTGACTTTAAATCCCTTCAAGTTTATTTCACTATGTCACACAAACATCATTTTCTTGGTGTACAATTTTCTAAGCATTGCCATAAGGGACAGCAAGTCTGTTCAGTCAATAATTCTCTATAATATCTTGGGCGAATTAAGAGGA
>NW_028041101.1:0-468 GCF_054177405.1 Leptonychotes weddellii
CCAGGCAAGAGGGGACACAGCTGCTGAGTCCCCATCAGAGAGCACAGGGCCAGTCCCCACTTCATTTCTCTTGAGTGAATGCTCCTCACTGAGCTGCTATGTAGACACCACAGGTCAGTCCCACCTCGTCCCCTGCTGATCACGGGCGCAGCCGTCACTGTGTCCCAAAGCCCTGAGAGCCCTGTTGATTTCTGCAGCTCATCACATCCCTGTGGATCCACACTTCTGTGGACCAAGTCTCAGTAGAGGTTTCCCCTGCTGTGGGAAACTCCATCATCCCTCAGAAACCTTAGTAAGCCACGATGGCATAAGGCAAGAAGCAATTAATATTAATTTGTATGCACAATTTTTTGCAGGTTTCCAGGCTTAAAAAGAAATCAGTCCTAGGCTCCTCTGATACCCAAGGACACATTTTGCCGTCAGATGTAGAACACGAATGGCGATAAAGCGCATGTGATAACACACACC
>NW_028041102.1:0-9651 GCF_054177405.1 Leptonychotes weddellii
CTATTGTGGACATTGCTGCTATAAACATCGGGGTGCACGTACCCCTTCGGATCCCTACTTTTGTATCTTTGGGGTAAATACCCAGTAGTGCAATTGCTGGATCATATGGTAGCTCTATTTTCAACTTTTTGAGCAACCGCCATACAGTTGTCCAGAGTAATAGCCGATATTTATTAAACAAGCACCGCTCAAAGTATTTTTGGTGTATTATCTGATATAATCCTCCCAGAGTTATATTCTAGGTAGATGTTACATTTTCTGAACTTTTTGGATAAAGAAACTGAGACACAAAGAGTAAGTTAAGTGACTTACCCAAGGTCTCACAGCCAGACAGAAATGGATTCAAGATTCCAGTGCAGGAGGCCTATCTCCTCTACCACCCTACTAACCACTAATGATGCTTTTCCTTTCGGAAGGCAGGAGACACAAGATTTCTTAGCTCCCTAGCTATTCTAAATGGCCTGTGAAATGAACATTTTCCTCGTATGATTTCTTTAACTGAAAAAATGCAAACCCAATTTCTCTCAAAGAACTTATTTCTCTGCTTGATTTTATGTTGGGTGAAGAATCTCCTTACACATATGTGTGTGGCTCCATGATTCTTTGCCTAAGAGCAACCAGCTTCTTGCTAAATCTTATATTTTCCAAGCACTTTCACTCATACTATCACATTTGACAACACATGATTATCGATGCTGAACCAGCCAGGACAGCTCGTGGTGTTCAGCATTTGGTGATGGGAGCCCAATGTTCACATCTAGAAAAGTTACTCAGTCAGGACTGAAGCCAGATGGAAAGATTCTTTGTCCGGGCACCACTTACCTTATAGGTCTGCCTTTCATGCATCTATTCATCCATTCAAAACACATTCACCGAGTTCTTGCTTCAACAGCATGTATACTAAAAATGGAACAAAATACAGTCATTGAATGCCTACTAGGTATCAGGCCCTGCTCAGGATACATCAATCAGACAAAATCCATGCTCCCCTTGATCTTATATTGAAATATGCAAGTTTAATGACTCATTAGGACTCCTCTAGTGGGGTGATAACAAATAAATGAAAAAATATATATAATGGGATATCAGGCAGTGATATGTACTATTTTAGTTAAGATGGTTAAGGAAGACCTCACTGGGTAAGTGAGAGATATTAGAACAGAACCTTAAATACTGAGTAGAAGACCAAGAAAGTAAATGTTAGAGGAAAGAGCATTTCTGGTAAAAGAATAGTAAGTGCAAAGTCCTTCAGGAAGAGATAATTTTAAGTTTGAGAAGGCGGGGGGGAGGGGGGCGGAGGGGGAAACAATGGGCCTAGAGCAGAGCAAATCAAAGAAAGAATTAGAGAATTTGAAGTCAGAGAGGAGATCTGGGCTAGGTAATATAGGAACTGGATGGCCATCAAAAGAAATTTGGATATAATTCTAATTTTAATGCACTGGAGCTCTAAGGAGAAGATATATTTGGATACTAACTAATATATTTTATATAATATATATAACTAATATATTTGGGTACTAAGGAATAATATTTGGATATTATTCAAATTTCAATGATCTCATTTCCATTTGAATTTCAAACACCAGAGGTCTAAGGAGAGGAGTGATTTGTTCTGATTTACCCAAAAAAGATACTCTGGGAAAGATTATCTGTATGGAAGCAAGAATGGAAGCAGGAAGGCCATGTGGTTGGGTGACTACTAGGCCATCTGATGAGAGATGATGGAGGTTTGCTCTAAGGTGGTGTGGTGAAGGTGGCAGAAATGGACTTCAATCTTGCACATTGCCCATTGTTGATTTTTGTCTCAGAAGAATGTGAGTCATTCTTCTTAATCTTCTTATGTATTATTCCAATTCCCTAACTCTTGGCTCCATTTCTTCTATTCCTCCAACTTTGGATTTGACAGTACTGCTCCCCTCAGATTCTTGACCACCTTCCCCTCCCCCACCAAGGCTGTTGGATATGTGTGAATTGAATTCAGCTGCCTTCCTGACGACATCAGGAAATACATGGACCCCAGCTGACCCCTCTGACTCAAAGCCCCAACTGGGGCCCACCAGCCCAAACCCAGTCTAACTTACTTGATGGGTTGGAATGACACTGCTCTGAAGGTGGAGATTTGCACTCAACCACAGGAATGCCTCACATGGCTGACTAGTACACAAAAAATAACTGTGATTGAACTAAAGCTTAGATATCTATCTTCCCTTTATTTTTTTTTTTAAAGATTTTATTTATTTATTTGAGACAGAGAGAATGAGAGACAGAGAGCATGAGAGGGAGGAGGGTCAGAGGGAGAAGCAGACTCCCTGCCGAGCAGGGAGCCCGATGCGGGACTCGATCCCGGGACTCCAGGATCATGACCTGAGCCGAAGGCAGTCGCTTAACCAACTGAGTCACCCAGGCGCCCCTCTATCTTCCCTTTATTAATGATCTCAAGCAGCAACACTGTATTTCTGCATTTTTCTTCACAGGCATTTTAAGTAGATAAGCTATATCTAAAGATAAAGCTTTTCTCTTGAGGCTTTCTGATGACTTCAGAATTTTGCATTGCCATATATTCAGTAAAGATACAGAGCATCCTATTTTGACTCTAAGAAGCATTTTCTCAGAAGGCTTGTACATTGCACCATTTCCCATTTTTTGCTATCACACAACCCCCCCCACACACACACAAAAAAACCACCAAAAGATATTTTGTGTCAACAGCTTGCTGTTTACAAAGAGGAACCTGACAGTTACGATTAATGAGGTAAAGCCTCCATCCTCCAAGGTTGGCAGTAATGGAGTGCATTTTCCAGTTGTGAAAAGTTTCCTCCTGCAGGCAGTTAAAGAAGTGTGTTTCCTGAATGTCTTCTCTTGCTTTGATCTTTGCCCAGCGTTCATTCCAAGACCAAGCAAATGTGGGTGCTCCACTCAACTTTCAAAATGTATGCTTTGCTGGCAGTTCCACTGAGTCAGCCACTAACATTTTCCACATGATTCTACTATGAATTAAATTATAAAGAGCAGAAAACCTAGTGGGTTCGCTTTGCTCTGAATTATATTTCTGCCTACCCGTCAAGTGTCAGTTTTCTCCTGCCCTGGTTTCCCCCCTCCTTCTTGCCTTAGCCAAACTCTTTCTCCGTTTCCTCCTTTGCTCACTCTCTGCCCCTCTTCTTGCTGTTAGGAGCATGAAAAGTAGAGGCAGAAAACTCTGTTCCCCGTAATGCCTCTGTAATTTATTAACTGCAGGACCTAAGCAAATTGTGTAACTTCTGAGAGCCTCTCTTCTTCCCGCTGTACAGTGGGGATTGTGACACATAGTTTGCATGGTTTTTGTGAGGATTTGATGAGCCCACGTATGGAAAGGAGTTACCATAATCTTGAACAATAGCAAGTGCCACTCATCCCACAACGTTTGACCACGCATAGCTCATTGAAAATCCTCTTTTGGGAAAGGACAATCTTTTGAGAAGGGACAGCCTTTTAAGAACGTTGAAATTTGGGGTGCCTGGGTGGCTCAATCGTTAAGCATCTGCCTTCGGCTCAGGTTATGGTCCCAGGGTCCTGGGATCGAGCCCCGCATCCGGTTCCCTGCTCGGCGGGAAGCCTGCTTCTCCCTCTCCCACTCCCCCTGCTTGTGTTCCCTCTCTCGTTGTGTCTCTCTCTGTCAAATAAATAAAATCTTAAAAAAAAAAAAAAGGTTGAAATTTTTTTTAAAAATGTATTTCAAGGGCGCCTGGGTGGCTCAGTTGGTTAAGCGACTGCCTTCGGCTCAGGTCATGATCCTGGAGTCCCAGGATCGAGTCCCGCATCGGGCTCCCTGCTTGGCAGGGAGTCTGCTTCTCCCTCTGACCCTACCCCCTCTCATGTGCTCTCTCTCTCTCGTTCTCTCTCTCTCAAATAAATAAATAAAATCTTTTAAAAGAAAATGTATTTCAAATAAGCCGTGGACATTCTATGTATGTCCCCCAAACCAGTATTGGGCTTCCTTCCCATTCCAGGCAGGCACCTCAGAAGCCAAAGATGCATCGGTTCCCATTCGTCTAAGAGTTGCTCCTATGTGCGTGTCGGCACTGCAAACACTCCTCGCCATTTAGGCCAAGAGAATGAGTTCTGCAGCAGGAAATAGGTTAGGAATCTCGCTGCCCCTCCTCTCCACAAATGTTAACAGTGCCTTTGCTCTTCTCCTCTAGCATGATGGGGAGGTACATGAAACGGGAAGCTCAGCACGCAGGTGGCTACCATGAGAGAACTCTCAAAACTTGGCAACAGGGCCACCAGGTGAGAAAGAGTAAGAATATTAATTCTTGGGGCGCCTGGGTGGCTCAGCCGGTTAAGCGGCTGCCTTCGGCTCAGGTCATGATCCCGCGGTCCTGGGATTGAGCCCTGCATCGGGCTCCCTGCTCTGCGGGGAGCCTGCTTCTCCCTCTGCCTCTGCCTGTCTCTCTGCCTACTTGTTCTCTCTCTCTCTCTGTCAGATAAATAAAATCTTAAAAAAAAAAAAAGAATTTTAATTCCTAATATTTATTGAGCATCAGTTATATACTTGGCTCTGGATACCTCGGAAAAGTCCAGTAGTTAGGCCTATAAGCCTGAAGGCCAGCCCCTATTTGCGGTGATCTCAATATGGAAAGCAGGAGGGTGAAAACATGAGTCTCTTTATGTAACCCCAGACTCTCTCTGTGTGGTTTGCTGTCCCCAACCGCCTGATAGGCCTCTAGAGTCTCCAGGTCATGAGCTTGCCAGCGTTGATAGAATGGAATGATCCAAGTGGGCTTCACTGGGAGTACTTGGGGCATTTATAGTTTTGCAGACTTTCTGAAGTAAGAAGGCAGCTTTGTAATTCTATAACTCACCTGCTCCTGTTCCTGGGTAACCTCTCCCCGGGCTGCAAGGGAAGAGACCTTGGCTCAACTGAACATAGACTCAGGATAAGGCACGGTGACCCCTGCAGCTCAGGCCCAGAAGAGACTTGAATCTACGTCCTCTTCAATATGAAAGCAGACATGTTGACCCGGTGAACACTAATATGTGCATATATTGAGCAATAAATATAGGGGGTGAATAAGCAGTATTTCTTTTCTAATTAGAGGCATTTTCGTCACTTGGAAAACTTCAGAAGTAGAACAATTTTTCACTGTTTGGCTCAAACAAAAACTCATTCAGGCTTAGAAATTGGCAAAGGGCAGACTAATGATAAATACTTATCCCAAATCACATTTTCCATAGACCCTCTAATTTCCAAGAGTTTTACCATAAAAAGAATCACAGTGAAAAATCTGGACTGACAATTCACAATAACGACATAATATTAACAGGATGTCAGAGTTTACGGAGCTTTCCCATTTCCTCTGTAAAAGCCTTACCATTACCAAAACATGCAGCCACCACTTTGCCTTTCAACCATTTGTTAAAAAACTATTTTTCAAAGGGGCTATTCATTAATTTTTCTATTCATTCAACAACCATTTCTTGAGTACCTACTATGTGCAATCACTAGACTAGATTCAGAGGCTGATAATTGCAATAATAACAGTAATAACAATAAAACAAGACAATAACAATAACAATAAAACCCAGACAATATTTTTACGCTACTTACCATGTGCTCAGCACACTATTCTGAACACGTCACATATATTTTAACACAGATAATCCTTGCAACAACCCTTCACAAGTGTTGCTTGCAAACTGCTCAGCTACCTTTCTAGAATATCACCTGATGCCTAAACCAACTCTTGTTGTTGTCTCTTCCCCGATCTCCAGCCTTGCTACAGTCCCTTCTCTGACCACCAGTCTCTTCTGGTCCATCCTGTCCTCTAATGGAACCCTAATTCTGGAAGTACCAGGAAGTCTTTAAATCAGGAGTTCAGGAATATTTGGAGAAAGTTCTTCCTCAGTGACCCAGGGAGCTAAAAAAAAACAAACTTTGTATTTAACTGAGAACAAAATGTGAGGAAATTAGCAAGAGAGAACCTTGACCCCAGGCTCAAGTTTCCAGGACTGAGGCAGCCAGCCTGAGAAAGAAACCCAAGATTTCAACATTATGTTAACCTCTGCCAGGTTAAAAGAATAATAAAACTGTACTTGTAACTATATCCCTATATATAGTTTTGGCCCTGGAGGCTGAGACCATCAGAGCTAGAAATAACCTTCACACATGGAGAATCTGAAGTCTAAACAGGTAAAGAAACCTATTCTAGGGGCACCTGGGTGGCTCAGTCGTTAAGTATCTGCCTTCAGTTCAGGTCATGATCCCAGGGTCCTGGGATCGAGCCCTGCATCAGGCTCCCTGCTCGGCGGGAAGCCTGCTTCTCCCACTCCTACTCCCCCCGCTTGTGATCCCTCTTTCACTGTGTCTCTCTCTGTTAAATAAATAAATAAAATTTTAAAAAGAAAGAAAGAAACCTATTCTAGGGGCGCCTGGGCGGCTCAGTTGGTTAAGCGACTGCCTTCGGCTCAGGTCATGATCCTGAAGTCCCAGGATCGAGTCCTGCATCCAGCTCCCTGCTCGGCAGGGAGTCTGCTTCTCCCTCTGACCCACCCCCCTCTTATGTGCTCTCTCTCTCTCTCATTCTCTCTCTCTCAAATAAATAAATAAAATCTTTTTTAAAAAAAGAAACCTATTCCAGTTCAGGTAAATTCATGGTATTAAGGCCAGGGTATCACAGAATCACAACTCAGAGGGCCAAGCTCAATATTCACCAGGTCATCAGTTGCCTGAATCTTCCCTATAATATTACAGCCTTGCCAAGTGATTATAGAGCCCATGCTTGCACTCCTAAAATTATGGGGCACTCCCTTCTCTCTGGAGGAGTGCATTCATCTGTTGGATAGTTCCAACTCTTATGAAGTCCTTCCATATTTTGACCTGAAATCTTTCTCCATGTGGCTTTCTTTTTTTTTAAATTTTTTTATGTTTTTATTTTTTTACCCAGGAACCCACAGCCCCCATTTATCCCTTTTTCACATCAAGTTAATCAAAGACCTAGCAGCTCTTTTGGCTAGGCTCAATATCCCAAGTTCCTCCAACCCTTCCTTTTGTAATTTAACAATAACCAAGTTCTCCTAGCTTTACAGGAAGCAATGATTTATGATGGTTAAAAGCATGAGCTTTGCAAACAGATAAACCTGTCGGTTGAATCTGTTCTATACTTACAACATTATTTTCCAAGGGTAGTTTACTTCTTCTGACCACACCCTGGGTTACTTTTATGTAAATTGGTGATGATGATATGCACTTCAAAGAGCCGTTGTGGTGAATAAATGAAAGAAAACTCGAGCATCATATCTAGCACTTCATAGGAATTCAAAATCTATCCAAATGGATGAATGAATGAACCCCTCGTTGGGTGCTAATAAGGGAGTTTTACAGAATGAATAGCAAACCTGGAGAAGACCCTGTAGAGGAGAGTGCCAAAGGAAAAATGAAGGAGAAAGACCTAAATGAGAATCCAAAGCGGCCATGGATGACAAGCTTTCTGTGCAGGCCATTCTTTCACAAGTTTATCAACCATCTGATGAGCAGTGTGCTTCATGCTCATGACTCTGCTCAGTAAGGGGAGAGGAGGGAAGAGTCTTTTTAAACTAATTCTGGACTTTCTCATAAAGGTCTGACCACATGGTAATTTGAAAGCCCAAACAAGAAGTTATTTTGGGAATGGGAGAAAAGGTACTTTATATCTTTTTTTCTCCCTTCGACAAAAACAGCTGAACAGACTTTCCTAACCCTTTCCCAAAAGTTTCATGTTTGGGCTGAGCTCAGCCCTGGAAGGTTTCACTCTCAGGAGGAAGGCCTGAGAAAGTCATTAAAAGCAAATGAAAGCCCTGGAATGGAAATACACAGGGAAGATGGGAATTCAATTGGCTTTTTCTCCAGGTGATCCATCTTGCAATAACAGGGAGATGAAACCAAAGCAAACTATCTCAAGAATAATATCTCCTAAATAATTATAAACTTTAGCATAGCATATAGGAGAGACCGACGGACAACCTGACTTGCATTGATCATGGCTCATCCTTTTGTTATCAGGGCTATCTGTGGTGAATGACTGAAACTCCCTGGGATTTTGAAGAAGACCAAATAAAAGACTCCAGCGTGGTATATGGTCTGGCACAGGTGTTACACCATTTCATGAGGTATAAAGTGACATAGAGCAATCAGTCTTTGTTAGTATGATGGGCTTGAAATAATTAATACCGAGAGTCCATACTCTTTCTCCTTTTCCTTGCCTCTTTGGCCTCTCCTCCTCCTCCCTTTTCTCCCCTGGCTCTTGGTAGTAAAGAAAATACTGCACTGACACATTATCCACCCCACTTCCCAAAAAAATTTTATCAATTTTATCAACCACATCCACTGAGGGATAGAGTGTGACACAGGAAAAAAAAGGGGGGGGTAGAGATCAAAGAGGCTGATAAGCATCTTACAGTGCATAGGACAACCCCACGACAAAGGATTATCTAGCCCACAATGTCAATAATATCAAGGTTGAGACACCCTGACGTATAACATGTAAAACCTAAGGATATAGTGGGATCAGGGGGAGGTAGTAGTTAGATTGAGGATCTTGAATATCAGACTAAAATCCTTCCTAAAGGTAATGGGCGTATTACAGGATTCAAGGCATGAAGAAAATAGAATTTTAGCAAGATGTGTATTACAAAGGTTTGTCTAATATATTAGAGCATAGAGATACCAGAGAGTTCCAGGCATCCTGATGCAAATTCATATATTTTATATATTATTATGGTTATAATGCCCCAACATCTGGCTGAAAAGTGAAAGCATCTATCAACAGGCTAATTTTATCTCCTCAGCCTCCACAGACAAAAAAGCTGAATTTCTGTTCTTTCCATTGATTAGGGCTTCCTCTACACGTTGGCAAGACAATTAAAGGGGATGAGAGGTGCTGATTTAGTCTAACTAATAGTTTGGCATGATGTAGACAAAACATCTGGTTGATTGGCGCTTTCATTCTTCCCATGGTGGTTTTGACATGGAAGAATCATAATCATTGTTGGATACTTGCTAGTCATCATTGTAAACCCAGCTGATAACAGGGTAGAATCAACTGGTCCTAAAATAAAGAATTGTAGGTATGAATCTTCAACCTGAAAGACCATTGCTTATAAGAAAGGGGAGCTCTAGAATTGAGAATGAAGGACTCAGGAATAACCTTAATGTTTCCCTGTGATTGCTCCTATCCAAATACCCTCTCACAGTTGCCTTATACTCATGGGAAGTTTGTGCAACCCATAAAAACATTAAGTTAAGCCATATTCCCTGGACCAGGAGATATCTGCCTGAAGAAAGGGGCTCCTTTTTCTTCACACACATGTTCCTGTCTGCTCACAAACCCAAGGGAATGTGTCCATCCAGAAGAGGGATATTGTCCTTTTGTTATTTGGGTGGTTTTTTTTTTTAAATTATTTATCTGTTAAGAGGGAACACCTTGTTCTAATTCATCTAAAGGAACACTATTGACCATGGAGGTCTTTTTTCTACCTTTCCAAATCTTATATATCGTTCCAAACCCAGCTCATTCTACCTCCCTAAAGTCTTCTCTGAGGATCCTGTCAAAAGTGATATATATAATGCATAAGAACTTTGACTGGTAAAAGCTACTGGGGGGGGCGGAGCAAGATGGCGGAGGAGTAGGAGACCTG
>NW_028041103.1:0-468 GCF_054177405.1 Leptonychotes weddellii
GGTCATGATCCCAGGGTCCTGGGATCGAGTCCCACATCGGGCTCCCTGCTCAGCGGGAAGCCTGCTTCTCCCTCTCCCACTCCCCCTGCTTGTGTTCCTGTTCTCGCTGTCTCTCTCTGTCATATAAATAAATAAAATCTTTAAAAAAAAAAAAAAAACTAGAGATCCTTGGGAAAATGGCTGATTCTAGGGCTGGGGAAGGAAATATACAAAGTGAGCCTGGAGCATCTTTTAGGGTCAGAAATGAAAACTGCCCATAAAAACTTTTGGGGCGCCTGGGTGGCTCAGTCGTTAAGCATCTGCCTTCGGCTCAGGTCATGATCCCAGGGTCCTGGGATCGAGCCCCGCATCGGGCTCCCTGCTCGGTGGGAAGCCTGCTTCTCCCTCTCCCACTCCCCCTGCTTGTGTTCCTGCTCTTGCTATGTCTCTCTGTCAAATAAATAAATAAAATCTTAAAAAAAAAAAAAA
>NW_028041104.1:0-468 GCF_054177405.1 Leptonychotes weddellii
CCCTCTCCCCAGGAGGCTCCGGGCTCTCCTGGCCTCACCCCCCTGGGAGGGGTTCCCTTCATGCAGCCGGGCAGCCAGGGCTCAGGGTTCCCAACCTGGCCTCAGCCAAAAGCTCCCTGTGTTCCTTCCGTTCACCAGGGGCTCTAAACCAAATGCACTGCGTGTGCTCAGTCCTCACGGAGCTGACTTCTCTGGTTCTTCAGCAAAGCCCTCAGACAGCCCAGGAGCTCCTGCCTCCCTGGCCATCCGGCGGCCCCCCTCCCAGGGATCCCGGACCACTCACTGAGGAGGAGGCTGGTGAATCCCAGGAGCCAGGAGGCTCCGCACAGGTGGGGGTCTTCTGAGCAGGTGCCCATGGCCGGCTGTCTCCCTGCTGGCTCGGCCTGGGCCAACAAGGGTATAGAGGAAACATCCAGAACTGAGAAGCAAGAAAGGAGGAAAACGTTCACTGAGAAGAGCCCTTAGCTC
>NW_028041105.1:0-468 GCF_054177405.1 Leptonychotes weddellii
ATGACACAGTTTCAACCAATGGGTTGAGAGAGGAAATGATGTAAGCTGCTTCCTCTTATGCCCTGACAAGTGGGTGCCATCTTGGCTCACTAGGATTATGGAGAAGTAAGTATAAGTATGGAGCTGGTGGAGTAGAGATATGGGGCTGGGACATGTTTGTCACACTTCTAGACATATAATTATGAGCTGACTCAGAAAAAAGAAGCCCCCACCCTGCCCCCCTGCATCCAGGGTGTGCTCAGTGCTGGGCAGTGGCAGCAAAGATCACTGGTACCTCGTCTGGCCAGGTGAGGTCCGTGGCCAACGCCGATGTCCAGTCCTCCCAACCATTCTGTGCACACCCAGGACCCATGACAAAAATCCACCTTCTGCCTGATCAGCGAAGTCGCCACATGAGTTGCTGACTGCTGCATCAGGCCACCTGAGGCTGTGACACTGTGGGCGAGGAGCACCTGGCCTCGCTGTGAC
>NW_028041106.1:0-468 GCF_054177405.1 Leptonychotes weddellii
ATTTATCAAGATACGAGAAAAGGATATAACTTACGTATTTAACAGATTGTTTCTTTGTTTTCTTAATAGTGCATTTTTATGTGGTAAACTACTCATAATATGCCTATAACTGACCACTTCAGTTATTGAGTGTATCACCCCGTGTCCTGTAGTACTTTCACAGTGTTTTGCAACCATCACCACTGTCTTTTTCCAGAACTTTTTTAATCATCCCAAATAAAAATTCTTATACCCATGACACCCTAGCTCCCTACCTTCTCTGACCCCAGTCCCTGCTGACTTCTCTATTCTTGATGTCCTTAAGAATTTTCCTATTCTAGGTACCTCTTGTATCTGGCTTCTTTCAGTTAGCACGGTGTTTTCAAAGTTCATCCCTGATGTAGTGTGTATTAGAACCTCCTTTCTCATTTAGAAAGACATGTATCATATGATCTCACTGATATGAGGAATTCTTAATTGCAGGAAACA
>NW_028041107.1:0-468 GCF_054177405.1 Leptonychotes weddellii
ATCCCTCCAAGTCAAGGGAGCACATTTCCTAAAGGAGATGAAGACAACAGGTTTGAGGACCAGGCTCAAGATGAGAGGCAGGGCTTCATTTACCTGGGGTATGAGTGATGAGCCAGGCCAGAGGAGGTTGGGACTCAGCACCAAGCCTACCTGCCAGGGTAAGCCAGACTCTGGGGCCATGAACCCAGCTGCAGGGATTGTAGGGGCAGATGGGAGAAAAGCCAGGCACTCCCTGGGCACTTCCCAGGGGGCACTGGCAGGTGGGCAGAGCGGGGCAATGCGGCCCCTAGGAAATGGGGGCAGGGCTCTCCTAGTTGGACAGCCCTGGAGACCCTTGGCATCAAGAATGCCTCTCGGGGGCGGAGCAAGATGGCGGAGGAGTAGGAGACCTGGATTTTGTCTGCTCCCAGGAATTCAGCTGGATAGGGATCAAACCACTCTGAACACCTATGAACTCAACAGGAGATC
>NW_028041108.1:0-468 GCF_054177405.1 Leptonychotes weddellii
AATAAATAAAATCTTAAAAAAAAAAAAGAAAGAAAACAATAAATACATGGGAAGAGGGTGTGGAAAGAAATGTATAGAACCATTAAAATGAAGGCCGTAAACCACATTATTCTAATATTATACTTCCTCCTGTTTATAAGCTGGTGCATATTGTAGGGGCCAAGGGCAGGCCACCAAGATGGGCCCAAGATGGACCACTTTGGCATGAACATTATTTTGAGTCAAAGGCAATCAAAATCCAATAGATTCAGGAAAAGCTCTTTACTTCCCCCTCAACTGCCTACTCATATAAGGAAGACAGCTATGAACAGAGATTCTTCTTTACCTAAGAAACTTATCTCTCTAATAGGGAACCTCTATTTTAGAGCCATCTCCCCTCACCTCCGTGCTAATGGTCTCTCTCCCCTCTGTATCCTCAGACTCCACTCCTCTCCTTAGCTCATATAAGTCTCGTGCTGCCTAAACATC
>NW_028041109.1:0-468 GCF_054177405.1 Leptonychotes weddellii
GATGCAATGTTCTGAATACGTCTGTGAAGTCCATTTGGTCCAGTGTGTCATTTAAAGTCTTTATTTCCTTGTTGATCTTTTGCTTAAGTGATTTGTCCATTTTAGTGAGGGGGGTGTTAAAGTCCCCCACTATTATTGTATTGTTGTCAATGTGTTTCTTTGCTTTTGTTATTAATTGCCTTATATAATTGGCTGCTCCCATGTTAGGGGCATAGATATTTACAATTGTTAGATCTTCTTGTTGGATAGACCCTTTAAGTAGGATATAATGTCCTTCCTCATCTCTTATTACAGTCTTTGGTTTAAAATCTAATTTGTCTGATATAAGGATTGCCACCCCAGCTTTCTTTTGGTGTCCATTAGCATGGTAAATGGTTTTCCACCCCCTCACTTTCAATCTGGGGGTGTCTTTGGTTCTAAAATGAGTCTCTTGCAGACAGCATATCGATGGGTCTTGTTTTTTAATCC
>NW_028041110.1:0-468 GCF_054177405.1 Leptonychotes weddellii
ACTGGGGAGGGTGTGTGCTCTGGTGAGCACTGTGAATTGTGTGAGGCTGTTGAATCTCAGATCTGTACCTCTGAAACAAATAATGCAATATATGTTAAGAAAAAAAAAAAGAAGATAGCAGGAGGGGAAGAATGAAGGGGGGGAATTGGAGTTGTAGACGAACCATGAGAGATGATGGACTCTGAAAAACAAACTAAGGGTTCTAGAGGGGAGGGTGTTGGGAGGATGGGTTAGCCTGGTGATGGGTATTAAAGAGGGCACATTCTGCATGGAGCACTGGGTGTTATGCACAAACAATGAATCATGGAACACTACATCTAAAACTAATGATGTAATGTATGGGGATTAACATAACATTAAAAAAATTAAAAATATATATATATATAAATATAAAACCTAAAAGACTCCACTCCCAAATTACTAGAACTCATACAGCAATTTAGTAATGTGGCAGGATACAAAATCAAT
>NW_028041111.1:0-468 GCF_054177405.1 Leptonychotes weddellii
GAGCGCCCTCCCGAGATCTCCCTCCTCCTTGACGGTCACAGCTGCCTGTTATGGGGTTCCAGGAGCTGGGAGTATCAGAAGGACCAAGCCTTTGAATGGCAGGATCGTAGGCTGTCCTCCATCAGCGTTGGGGACTCCCCAACTCTTCCCCATCCCCCTGCCCGCCCCAGGAAGGGTGGGCAGGCATGTTGGGGGGGGGTGTGAGGAAACGAGACTTGCAAACCTCCCCTTCCAGAAATCCTCTGGGAATGGGGCACTCCGAACCCTGACTTTGACCTGCTTCCTGGGGTACAGTTGATCCCCTTGGACACCCCAACCCGAGAAGGCTCTGCTTAGGAAATACTGAATGTGCACAGTCAACACACCCCCTCTCTTGCCAAAATATATCTTGGCCCCCCCAGCCTTACTGTCCTTTGGGTCTGGGAGTCATCAGTCTTTAAAGTTGGCGCATCAGATCGCTGTTCCACC
>NW_028041112.1:0-468 GCF_054177405.1 Leptonychotes weddellii
CAACCCTCAGTTTGTTTCCTGAGATTAAGAATTCCTTATATTGGTGAGATCATATGAAACACGTCTTTCTCCGATTGACTTATTTCACTTAGCATAATATGTTCCATCCATGTCATTGCAAATGGCAAGGTTTCATTCCTTTTGATGGCTGCATAATATTCCTGTGTGTGTGTGTGTGTGTGTGTGTGTGTGTGTGTGTGTACACACCACATCTTCTTTATCCATTCATCTGTTGATGGATATCTAGGCTTTTTCCATAGTTTGACTACTGTGGACATTGCTGCTATAAACATTGGGGTGCATGTGCCCCTCCGGATCACTACATTTGTATCTTTGGGGTAAATACTTAGTAGTGCAATTGCTAGGTTGCAGGGTAGCTCTATTTTCAACTTTTTGAGGAATCTCCATACTGTTTTCCAGAGTGGCTGCACCAGCTTGCATTCCCACCAACAGTGTAGGAGGGTTCCC
>NW_028041113.1:0-9651 GCF_054177405.1 Leptonychotes weddellii
CAAAAACAGACATATAGATCAATGGAACAGAATAGAGAGCCCAGAAATGGACCCTCAACTCTATGGCCAACTAATCTTTGACAAAGCAGGAAAGACTGTCCAATGGAAAAAAGACAGTCTCTTCAACAAATGGTGTTGAATGAAACTGGACCATTTCCTTACACCACACACAAAAATAGACTCCAAATGGTTGAAAGACCTCAATGTGAGACAGGAGTCCATCAAAATCCTAAAGGAGAACACAGGCAGCAACCTCTTCGACCTCAGCCACAGCAACTTCTTCCTAGAAACATCGCCAAAGACAAGGGAAGTAAGGGCAAAAATGAACTATTGGGACTTCATCAAGATAAAAAGCTTTTGCACAGGAAAGGCAACAGTCAACAAAACCAAAAGACAACCGACAGAATGGGAGAAGATATTTGCAAATGACATATCAGATAAAGGGCTAGTATCCAAAATCTATAAAGAACTTATCAAACTCAACACTCAAAGAACAAATAATCCAATCAAGAAATGGGCAGAAGACATGAACAGACATTTTTCCAAAGAAGACATCCAAATGGCCAACAGACACATGAAAAAGTGCTCAATATCGCTCAGCATCAGGGATTCCAAATCAAAACTTCAATGAGATACCACCTCACACCAGTCAGAATTAACAAGTCAGGAAACGACAGATGTTGGTAGGGATGCAGAGAAAGGGGAACCCTCCGGCACTGTTGGTGGGAATGCAAGCTGGTGCAGCCACTCTGGAAAACAGTATGGAGGTTCCTCAAAAAGTTGAAAATAGAGCTACCATATGATCCAGCAATTGCACTACTGGGTATTTACCCCAAAGATACAAAAGTAGGGATCCGAAGGGGTACATGCACCCCGATGTTTATAGCAGCAATGTCCACAATAGCCAAACTGTGGAAAGAGCCAAGATGTCCATTGACAGATGAATGGATAAAGAAGATATGGTATATATATACAATGGAATATTATGCAGCCATCAAAAGGAATGAAATCTTGCCATTGGCAACGACGTGGATGGAACTGGAGGGTATTATGCTGAGCGAAATAAGTCAATCAGAGAAAGATATGTATCATATGATCTCACTGATATGAGGAATTCTTAATCTCAGGAAACAAACTGAGTGTTGCTGGAGTGGTGGGGGGTGGGAGGGATGGAGTGGCCGGTTGATAAACACTGGGGAGGGTATGTGCTATGGTGAGTGCTGGGAATTGTGTAAGACTGTTGAATCACAGGCTTGTACCTCTGAAAGAAATAATACATTATATGTTTTTAAAAAAAAGATAGTAGGAAGGGAAAAATGAAGGGAGGGGGATTCGGAGGGGGAGACGAACCATGAGAGACTATGGACTCTGAGAAACAAACTGATGGTTCTAGAGGGGAGGGGGATGGGGGGATGGGTTAGCCTGGTGATGGGTATTAAAGAGGGCATGTATTGAATGGAGTACTGGGTGTTATACACAAACAATGAATCATGGAACACTACATCAAAAACTAATGATGTAATGTATGGTGACTAACATAGTAAAAATAAATAAATAAATAAATAAATAAATAAATAAATAAATAAATAAATAAATAAAATTAAAAAAAATAAGGTAGTAGGAAGGGAAAAATGAAGGGGTGAAATCAGAGGGGAGGATGGACTCTGAGAAACAAACTGAGGGTTCTAGAGAGGAGGGGCGAGGGGGATGGGTTAACCTGGTGATGGGTATTAAGGAGGGCATGTATTGCATGGTCACTACACTGATCACACTAGTTTATTGGACTCCCCTCCCTGAATTGGCTAAGACACACTTAAACTACCAAGGCAGCCATTTCCTAGCACTAGGGCTTGTAGGTATGTTGTCCCCTCAAAGAAAACACAAGTGTTGCAAGGGTAGAAGCTTATATTGGTTTTCTAGGGCTGCTGTACAAATCAAGTAGCTTAAAGCAACAGAAATACATGCTCTCACAGTTCTGGAGGCTAGAAGTTCAAGATCAAGGTATCAGCAGAGTCATACTCTGAAGACTGAAAGGGAGGATCTATTCCATGGCTTTCTCTTAGCCTCTGGTGTTGCCTAAAATCCGGGGCCTTCCTTGCCTTGTATCTGAATCCCTCCAATTTCTGCCACTTTTCTCTGTGTCAGTGTCTCTGTGTGTTCTATCCTCTTCTTATAAGGAGGCAAGATATATTGGATTTTGGGTTCACTCTACAACAGTATGGCCACATCATAACCAATTATATTTGCAAAGACCCTATTTCCAAAAAAGGCTACATTCTGAGGTTCTGTTTAGCATACCTTTGGGGGACGCTAGTCAACTCAGGACAGAGATATACCCTTATCCTGCTTTTGATGCTTAGTATCTTTCTTTAACTGGGAGAATTTAAGGACTCAGCTGATAATGATGACATTATATTTAGGGAGCTTGCTTTGTGTAGGATGATGTGCCAGGCTCTGCAGGGAAGCCTTTCTGCACTGACTCAGCCACAGAAAGGCAGTAAAAGTACTCTTCTTGTAAGTCTTGGTTCTACTAAGAAAAAGCCAATCACTTTGTAATGGTAATTGCTTTTGACCTGCTCTTCTGGGAGGCCACTGGTAGGTACAGTGGAGTTCACTTAAGCAAAGCTTTAGTATAAGAGATCAGGAATAATTAAGGCAGGCAGGGTGGGGAGAGGAAGCAATCATGGAGAAGTCTCATCTTAAAGTATGGGAAATGTCAAGTTGGATTCACTCTGTGTAAAGGTCAGCCCTAACATGCCAACCTTTTAAATTTTCATTTGAAGGACTCTGTTTAAAATACCATGCTACAAATTTGCTAAAAAAACATTCACTCTGGGAAAACCGTTTATATAGCCACAGAAGGCAGAGTTACCACAATACAGTGCAAAACTAAATAAAAACAATATAAATGCTCTAATTTCCAGGGAAACAGTGAAGGAGCACACAAAATTCTTAAATATCCAAGGGAACACTTTAGAAGAGAAACAAGCAAATAACCAACAAACAAAACCCCATTAGTCCTGGAATCAGAAAACTAGGTTTCTAGTTCCAGTTTGCTATTTGATGGCTTTGTGACATTCAGCAAGTTAAGACATTTAACCTTTCTCTAATATGGAGTAATATTTGGCTTACATACTTGTTGTAAATGATTGTGAAAAAAATAAGACCTTATGAGTGAGATAGTCTATGAAACCATTAATCACTCTACAAATATTTGGATTATTTTGAGACCTTCAGATAGGCAGCTATATGTTATCTTAATGATTATCAAATTTACAACCAAATATTGTCTGCCATTTTGAAATAAAACAAATTTGTTCTTGAGCAGGGTCCTAAGGGATCAGCCCATACTGGTTGCCTAGGAGAAGAGCCATTTAACTAAAGGTTACATAAAATTGAAAACTTCAATCGGACATTTAAAAACAGAATTTTAAAAGGTGATCTAGTCAGTGAACCAACAAATATGCTGATTGAACACCTACTATGTCTAGGTATTCTCTAAGACTAAAGGAGAAACAGAGCTGAAAATAATTAGTATCCTGACCCCAAAAAGATTAGAATGCAGCCGTATACTATTAAATATAAAATATCAACATTGCATATGAAGAACACAGAGACATGGCTAAATAATGCTGAGTGATTTCAGAGTGAGGAGAGATCCCTATGAATGTAATGGTCAGGGAAACATTATGGAGGAAGGGGTGGTAAATTGAACAGAAAGAGACGTCTCAGTGGCAATTTTGAGTCTATATAAGGGACCAGACATTTAAACATCTTGGATGGAAGAGAAGTTGGAAGGGATGAGAGTGAGGAAAGAGAGAATGAGAGAAAGATACTTTGTTTCAATCCAGGGTGTCACCATCTTAAGTATGCCTATGTCCTGAGCTTATTATCCCAATATCAGTCTGGACCCTCATGTCAGACTGAAACAAAAGGGATATTAGCGAATCAGTCAGACCTCGGACAAGCCTTAAATAGAGATAATATCTTCTGCTCTGTTCATTTCAAACAGGAAAAGATACAGAGGTAAACACTAAACCTACTTTTCTTTGGGGTATCACAGACTGTGGTCAGCATTCCACTATATATAGACAAATGAACCCATCTATTCCTTTTAATCTCCTTAATGATAAAATATATGCATGTATAAAAATTCTCACAATATACATATACATATATATTTATAGACACACAAATATATATTCAAATATATGTATGTGGGTATAGGACTATATTAGTATTGGTTGGAAAGGGCAAAAAGAAAAAAAAACTTGATGAGAGATGAAAACTAAGAAAAGCCAGAATGGAATTTAGAGTTGCAAAATGGATGCTCTCTTAGAAGACTGAACGGAAGAAAATGATCAGACTGAAATTAGCTGAATTGGAACAATGCTTTCTAAAAAGTGACCTATCCAGAGATGGGAAGATCGTACCCCTTCAAGAAGAGACAATCAGCTTTTGTGTGCTATGTCACTGTAAAAGCTGCTTCCAGCAGAGAGGAGCACAGCCCAGCACTTCATTTTGAGAGGAGATGGTAAGATGACAGAACGATGAACTTTAATGGGCTATCAGATATTTTTAAATAGCATTTTCCATTTTAAATGTGGATCCAAATCTAATGCTTATAGAATGAGGGCCAAAAGCTTCAGTTCAAACCAGCAAGGCCATCACCAGTATCCGCACCGAAAGCTCTCTGACAAGAATACACTTGATTTCCAACCAGCAAGAGACTAGTTATTCCATTTAGGGAAATGACATCTTGATGACCTAAAATTACCCTTGCAGTTTCTACAGACTGTAGTTTCGGCAATCCATCTATTCCAGGTTGCACAGAAAAGCATTGCTAAGACTTTTAGAGAACTCTCTAGGAGGATCATGCTTTCCCTGGCTCCTCTGCCAAAGATGGTATAAATACCTGTCAACATGGTGCTTACTGGCCACCAAAGCTGGTAATTCACTCATTTAGGAACATTAATGAATGCTTACTATGTGCCAGGCTCTTTGCTAGATGCTGGTGATACAAAAATTAAAGACATAGTACCTACCCTCAAGATCTTACTGCCCTATGGGGCAGATAGTCAAGTGACAAATTATCAGAACATAGGAGAGATGGCATGCTGACTGAATTCCCAAAAGGGCTGTTGACTTTTGCAGTCTTCACTCCATCCTATTCCATTCACTTCCTAATACTGCAATCTGGCCCACACCCCTTCCAGATCAGTATCTCCCCAAGGTCACCAGAACTACCCAACCTTCCAATCTGATGGCCATTTCAATCCTTATCATACCCATTTTCCAACATCACTTGTCACTTTTTGTTACCCAGTCATTTTCCAAACTCTTTTGTTTCTAGGACCATGCAATACCTTGATTCTTGTCCTTACAACCTTGAAAATTTTGTCTAAGTTTCTTGACTTGTCTTTTCCATTATTTGGTCCTTAAATGTTAGCACTATAAAGAATTGTACTCAGTTCCCTCTACATGTACTTTCCTTATATAATTTCATTTCTCAGGCTCCCAAACAAAACAAAACCTCCAAATCTCTTCCATATATAATCCATTGTCAATTTTGTTCATTAGATTCTGGAAATGCTTCCAAGTTTCTATTCAAGATGGTAAACAGAGCCCGTATATTTGACTGCATCATGCTAAATTTTCATTTATATTTACATTATATAAAAATATGTATGTTTTAGAAAACTGTATCAGTGTGACCAAACAGGGAAGGATGCCATTCACATATTCAATATTGTGAGAACATTTTTCCAAGATATAATATAGGTTTGGAAAAATTACTTTCTAGCCTAAGATTCAATATATGGAAGGCAATCCTCCAATTCTCTGAAACACAGGGATAGGGATCAGAGGGATGGGGAAGACCCGGGTAATCATCAAGGGAGCCCAAATCTCACAGTGAATGACTTCTGTATGGACATCAGGAAAATCCTTGAGGTCACCAGGCTCAGACTATCCCTTCATGGTGCTCTGGCCAGAGGCAGTCACACACACACAAAAAAACACCAAATAAAATAGAGACATTTCCTCAGCAAACCACTGAAGATGACTGTGTTGCTCTGCGCTATTTTCTGCACTTCTGTTTTGCCAGATAAGGATGCCAGTTGTAAGTGAGGAGTAAGAAGGGAGTTATAACTACAGGAATTTATTCCATGAGAAAGATTTACTCTTCTGACATAACTTTAGTTCTCTGTGTTTGGGGTTGTTATCATTTGTGTTTGATGTAGCAACTCAACCTGAGTAGGCACCTGGTCCTTATTTACTAGGTGGTGCAGATGTCCAAGTTGTGAGGTAGTTGCAAGGCCTCCTCCTTATCTGGCATACCTCCAGAGAAGACTCTGTGCATCTTTGCATTTCCAAAAATTGAAATTTTCCCCAACTTCCCCTGACCCTTATCCAACCCCTGCTGCCTGCCCTAATGGGTACTCCTATCTGACTGACATACCTTTACCCTTACATTACAACTGGAAAGAGCAATATATGGTAACAAACCTTGCTGCTACTTGCAAAATAGTTGGATTTTTCCCCCTCAGGATAGTTGTGACACACTTAAGTTAGCTGGGCTGTCCCTCCCTCTTCCTAATGGATATGATTTTGCTTATTAACAAATCCTCTTCAGTAATGCCCCTACTTTAAATAGCATGGGCCCCATGCCATGTATACTAAGTGAGGACCCATGGTACATCAGCAAATTACTGCTACAATGATTTTGTGTGATAAGCAACCTCAATATCTTAATAGGTTAAAATAGCAAGCACTTAGTTTTCTTACTTTTCTGGGTAGGCTATGACTTTGCTGGGATAGAATGGGCTTGGCAGCAGGTCAGATACAGTTTGTGCCAAACATCTTCTCTTTCAAGGATAGCAGATATCTGACCCATGTGCTTCCCATGGTGGATCACAGAACCACAGGATGGTGAGCCAGAGCAGAAGACAATTCTTAAAGCCAAAGCTGTGACCACTGAATACATTCCACTGGCCACAAGCCCTATGGTTAAGCCCCCTAGGCTGAGGTGGATGGTACCCCAAGTGAATTAGAATAAAGGTGACAGGAAAGGGTAGATAATGATGGTAGTTGGGATAAAACTCTAACATTATGAATAAGTTTAGGAACACAATTTATAGACATATATACAAATTGTGGTTGGTCATGTGTGATTAGTGTATTTATTGTTCCAAAATTTTCCCTTCATCTTAGTTATAAGATTATACATTAATAACCCTTTGTAATATGGCTTCAGTTATTGGATATTGGGCTTATTGGTCCAGCCTTCAATTTGATGCTGTCAACATGACATTTTGTACACTCTTGACTTTATCTATGCTGATGTAAACTTATTTGTGTGTGCATATGCACATAGACATAAATACATACATATATACATATATATTTATATGCATTCATACATAAATATGCACATATGTACATATGTTCATATAAATGCAAATTTGGGAGGGAAGATAATTAAATTAAATGCATCGTATTCAAATTCTCATTTTTTTTAAGATTTATTTATTTATTCATGAGAGACAGAGAGAGGGAGAGGCACAGGGAGAAGCAGGCTCCCTGCTGAGCAGGGCGCCCAATGCGGGACTCGATCCCAGGACCCTGGGGTCATGACCTGAGCTGAAGGCAGACGCCTAACCATCTGAGCCACCCAGGTGTCCTCAAATTCTCATTTTTAACCAGAAGACTCATCTGTGTGGTTTTTCCATATTTTTTAAAGCATGTTTCTCCCAAAGGAACCATGTATCATCCTTTTATCCTAAGCACATAATATCATATGTGCTCAATAAATGTCCAAATTATTAATTCATCATATTAATGGTTTGGTTATTCTCTTTCCAAACATTTTCTGATGATAAAAACTTAAATCTTTTACTACAATCCTGCATCTCTTCATCTCCATCCATTCTCTGACTTAGCAGCTTGATCCTGCCTTGCTCTATACATATGTTACATATGTTCTCCAGTTCTTTGATGTCTTCTTTGAGCTGGGGTGAAAGATGGGCCTATAACTCAGGGATAAATTAACGATTATCTGCTAATAAGGCAGAAGACTTTCTGTGAGTTTGCATCCGAGATGGTGCACAAAGAAAGTTAAAATCAGCAGACAATGATTCTGACTTTTCTATTACTGTGGGACATTTTAAAGCCATTTCATCTTGCTAGCCCAAGTTTTTCCAAATAGTTTTTTTAAAGCTGCCCTTTATTCAGACATTACCCTGCTACATCAAAGGAAGTGATGTTTGAGAATATGCTTTGAGAAATAAAAAGTATTATATAAATATGCTCTATAATTATATTTTAATGGAATTAAGACTTTACTTGATGATTCAGGGTAATTATTGTGGATCACAATATGGAAACATTCCTTCTCCCCCTTCCCACATCTTTGACTTAATACTATACATAAGGCATCTCTTGTTTGTTTGTTTGTTTTTACCAAAAATTCTTCCAGACATCTATGTTGTTCTAATTGCTCCTATGTCTTTTTTTATGACCTATCACTTTTTAGTTCTGTCAGACTTTTTCCCCTGCAATTATTAGAACAGATATGTACTAAATGCAAGGACTATTGTTTAGAAAGTAAAATAATTGTGTCTCTCAGGGCAAGGAGAGAGGAACAGAAAGAAAGATATGGAGAAGCTATTTTTAGTTTGACACACCTTGATGAAATGGCTTTAAACACAGTATATGACTGCAGAATGAGTACAGCTCCTCAAGATTTAAATTTTCCCCATCTTATCTCACCTACCACATGCATCAAGGAATCTAGAATGGGGACAGGCAAAGAGGGAAAGGGATCAGCAGCTATAAAAGGACATTTGTTCGGGAATGATATTTCAGAATCTGTCAGCCTCATTCAACCTTCAGGGTGACTGCTGATGCATTTTGACAGGGAAGAGAATTTACCTTGATTAAAAGGATTCCTTTAGGGGGCGGAGCAAGATGGCGGAGGAGTAGGAGACCTGGATTTCGTCTCCTCTCAGGAATTCAGCTGGATAGGGATCAAACCATTCTGAACACCTACAAACTCAACAGGAGATTGAAGAAAAGAAGAGCAACAACTCTCTCATCAGAAAAGCGACCACTTTCTGGAAGGTAGGATGTGCGGAGAAGTGAATCCGAGGCAATATTCGGGAGGATAGACGGCGGGGGAGGGGCCTCTGTCGGCCGCTTCTGGCAAGTGATAGAACCACGGAGCACAAAATCGGAACTTTTAAAAGTCTGCTCCGCCGAGGGACGTCACTCTGGTGGCTAAGCGGGGAGTGGAACCCTCCGGGACAATGTGGTCTCAGGACCCTTGGGGTCTCAGAAAGACCGGGGGTGCCTGAGTGTGGCAGAGCTCCCAGGTAATGGAGCAGGGAAGCCGGCTGCAGAGGCGGAGCCCAGGCGCGGGCTCTCAGCTCGGGGTTGCCATAAACCGTGATCCACGGCACAGTCGGGCCCCTGCTCCTCCAGCAGGGACCCAACAAGGGGCAGATCCGGGGAGACTCACCTTCCTCCCCCGGGGAGGAGCCGCGCGGGAGTGCACCGCAGGGATCTGCTGGGTTTGGAGACTCCACACGGGGTCGGGTGCCAGAGATAGAAACGCGCGGTCACAGGCCGGGCGAGCACGGAGTGCGGCCGGAG
>NW_028041114.1:0-468 GCF_054177405.1 Leptonychotes weddellii
ACGAAAATATACCATAAATCTCTAGTATATGGCTTTGTCCTAGTCTCCTGCCTGATCACATTCTCTCCCTTTTTTTTTTTAATCTTTTTCTTTCTTTTTTCAACCAACTTCTTATCTTAGCAATTCCTTTTATACAATACTTTATAATTTTCATCTTTACAGTCATATTCCATCCCTTCAGCATATTTACCCTTATTTTGTACATATATAAGCTTTTCTTTCTTTAAAATTTTGGGAGGCACTTTCTTCTAACAGACCAAAATATGCCCAAAATCTAGTGTGTGGCACTGATCTATGCACCAGCCTGATCATATTTGATCATATTCAGTTTTTTCATTTGTTTGTTTTTTTATCTTTTTCTTTTTCTTTTTTTTTTTCTTTTTTCTTTCTTTCCGTTTCTTTTACCCCAGTTTCAGGTCTCTGCTGATTTGTTTAGTGTATATTTTTTGGTAGTTGTTGTTACCCTCT
>NW_028041115.1:0-468 GCF_054177405.1 Leptonychotes weddellii
CCTGCCTGTGTGGGAGCTCGGAGGGAGCCCTGTCATAGAGCAAGTCTCCCTCTTCTCATGAACTCACCTGGGATCAGATGATCCCACTCGGGTGGGCTCCCTGCTGAGCAGGGCCAGGGGAAGTGCTGGTTGGAGGTTGGCAGAACCCGTGGAAGAGGATATTGCTGAATGCGGAGAACTTTCTTTGGGTTCAGGGGGGGCGGGGTGGGGAGGTGGGTTCTGTTTTTCTTTTCTTTTCTTTCTTTATTTTTTTGAGGTCAACAGCCCTGAAAATAACTTTTTTTTAAATTTTATTTTATTATGTTATGTTAGTCACCATACAATACATCACCAGTTTTCGATACAGTGATCCACGATTCATTGTTTTCGTCCTCCTTAATACCCATCACTGGGCAAACCCATCCCCCCAGCCCCCTCCCCTCTAAAACCCTCAGTTTGTTTCTCAGGGTCCATAGTCTCTCATGGTTC
>NW_028041116.1:0-468 GCF_054177405.1 Leptonychotes weddellii
CAATGCCCCAGGACCCAAAGGGGCATGTATATGTACCCAGGGTGTGCAAGAACATTCAGAGTTGGGGGAGAAAAGTCTTAAATATCTACTCATGCTTACTTGTTTTATCTGTATTGAGGTTAGAGTCACATAACATAAAATTAATGATTAACCATTTTAAAATGCACGATCCAGTGACACTGAATATATTCACAATATTGTGCAACCATCAGCTCCATCTAGTCCTAGTCCCAAGACTCACATTTAGTTTTATGCCATGTTTTTAGTGTCTACTTTTTGTGTACATTTTAGTGCAGGTAATGTTTGAATACAGTTGTATTGTGACCATTTATGAATAATAATACACCCACTGGGAATCTGTTGTGAAGGCTTCTTTATCGAGGAAGATGCATGATCAGAAACGTGAACACATGTAGTCTCAACTCATCTCCCAGGTGACAGGCTCCAGAGTGCTTTCCAAACTGCCTC
>NW_028041117.1:0-468 GCF_054177405.1 Leptonychotes weddellii
TAAATGCTTATCTTTTGTACCCTCTGTCATGGGACAGCTCAAATTTAAATTGGAGGAGCACCATGCTGACATGTACAGAAGTGACTTGCCCAATCCCAACACACTCTCAGCTGAGCTGCATTGCTGGAGAATCAAGTGGAAACACAGAGGGAAAGATATAGAGCTTCCATCCACCATTTATGAAGCCCTGCATCTACCAAACATCAAGTTTTTTCCTAATGTTTATGCATTGCTGAAAGTCCTATGTATTCTTCCTGTGATGAAGGTTGAGAATGAAAGCTATGAAAATGGGCGAAAGCATCTCAAAGCATACCTGAGGAACACTTTGACAGACCAAAGGTCAAGTAACTTGGCTTTGCTTAACATACATTTTGATATAAAACATGATCTGGATTTAACGGTGGACACATATATCAAACTCTATACAACTAAGTCAGAGCTTCCTACAGATAACTCAGAAACCATTGA
>NW_028041118.1:0-468 GCF_054177405.1 Leptonychotes weddellii
AAATATAATTTCTAACAATGATAACTACTACTGAAGACACAACCAGGTAATGGTTTAGTGAGAAGTGCTGGAACAGGGACTTAACTTTGCAGAAAGCCCAGTAAGATTTCTTTAAGGCAAAGAGGTCAAGTATAAAGTTCCAGAGGTATGAATGTAGCGGAAATATCCAAAGAATAACAGAGATAGTGTGACTAAAGCTCAGAGTATTACAGGAGAGCATGATATCGTCATATGAGGTTGGACGTAGGTGAGAAAGGATCACATAGGAACTTGAAAGCTATGGTAATACAAATCCACTGAATGACTTCAAGCACAGGACTGGCATGATTTAATTTATATGTATTTTAGAGACCTAAGTGCTCATATAGAAAGGCAAAAATGGGGGCACCTGGTTGACTCAGTTGGAGGAGCATGTGACTCTTAATCTCAGGGTTGTGAGCTAAATCCCCACACTGGGTATAGAGATTT
>NW_028041119.1:0-468 GCF_054177405.1 Leptonychotes weddellii
ATAATTGTTCCATTGTAGATCTGGCCACATAGGAAAAGAACAAAGTACATAGGTGTGCAGACTTTGAAATCTATAGCTGGGGTTGCCTGTTGAGAACCCTAGTTTACACCTGTTGAGACAGTGTTTCAGTGCTCTGGTTTAGACACTAAGTGAGTTGCTCACTTGCCTGGGGCTGTTTCAATTGTAGGAGCCCCCCCCCCTCCCATTTTACTTTCCACGGTTTCAGTTATGCATGGTCAGTTGCTCTCCGGAAACAGATGATCCCCCTTCTGATGTATATGGTCAGAAGGTCAGGAGTAGCTCCATGCTACTGATTTAATCATTTCCCATCATCACAGGAAGGGTGAGTACAGTATTGTTGTACTGGATTTTCAGAGAGGAGAGACCACATTCTCATAACTTATTATGGTATATGGTTATAATTGTTCTATTTCATTATTGTTAATCTCTTACTGTGCCTAAGTCATA
>NW_028041120.1:0-468 GCF_054177405.1 Leptonychotes weddellii
ATCGCCCTGAACTCCCTTCTTGGACGCTACTCACGCCGGACTGCCCAAGGTCCATCTCTGCCACCAGGCTGTTGGCTCACATGGCCCAGCGCACAGAGGATATGGAATACACGGCTGCCCCCCTGGGGCCGGGCACACGGGGGGGTCCTCAGATCGGGGCTGCGGGGATGACCCGGCCTCCTGAGCGCCACACACGCCCAGTGGTCATAGCAGAGCTGAGGTCACACGCGTCCCACCCCCCCCCCCCGCCCCACTGACCTGCTGGACAACATCAGGACAAAAGCCCTCCCCTGCCCACCTTCCTTCCCAGGCGCCACGTAGGACGGGGGCACTCCCCAAACTCCGAGGACAGCACCCTGACACCTCGGTCACCCCCCCTCCGTCACGGCCAACGGTGGTCAAGGGGACCCACAGTGCGGGCAAATCCACATGGGCGAACGCATCGCCTCTCTCTCTCTCTCTCACCCC
>NW_028041121.1:0-468 GCF_054177405.1 Leptonychotes weddellii
GGAATCCCTTCTGTTCTCCTTCCCAGCTGCCCGACCCTAGTTGAAGGCTTCCTCCGCTCCGAACGTCCGTTTTCTCGTTGGTTGAGTGGCAAGGATATAGATCTACCTTAGAGGACTTGAGGAAAGAGTCACTGTGACTGTGACTGTGACAGTGCAGCTTAGTGTAAGACCCAGGAAGGACTCAGTCACATGCACTCTCTTACCACGAGCCCGTTTTGTAAAGAACAATTCCTTGTGCCAATGAAGTTAGGTTTTAGCCGAGGCGTTTGCTATCTCTTCAGTCATCAGAAACATAATAGTTGCTGGATTCAGATGGACTTTGGGGGTTATTTCCAGCAGAAATAGGAAAATTTGGCACAGTCGGCCAACTCGGTAGTACCAAACCGGTTGCTTGTTAGGGGACATATTATGGATAGTCCTGGAGCTGACCTTTCAGACGTGTTTATTGTGTAACGTGGCATCCGCTCA
>NW_028041122.1:0-468 GCF_054177405.1 Leptonychotes weddellii
CCATTTGTGTTTGGCCCCCATTTGTTGGCTTTATGATTCTGTCAGCATGAAGAAATCACCCCTATGGACAGTATTTAATTTTTAATGCTGTGCTTCTCAAGCTGGGGTCTGTCCGCAGAGGTGTTCTTGGCTGCCTAACCTTTCAAGTTAGGAAAACACTGCTTGAGGCTCCAGTCAAATTCTAACCCAAAGGTTTTGAAGCCTTAATGATTAATGAGGTCTATACCCTTTCTAATGACCATATGCAAATCAAATGTTTAAGAGAATAATTGAAGAAAAGGGGAAAATGACAATCTTCATTCAGATAAGATTTGGCCTATTGGTTAAAAAAAATAGGGGTAACTAATTATTGAAGAAGAGTAATGTTGCCAGCAAAAATAATCATCTTGAGTGTTTATTGCATGATACAAACTTTTGAAGTATCAGGTTTTTTTAGTTGAAATCCAGTTGAGCCTCCTATTTGCAAAC
>NW_028041123.1:0-468 GCF_054177405.1 Leptonychotes weddellii
AATTTTGCTGTGAATTTAAAACTGCTCTAAAATATAAAGTCTATTTTTTTAAAAAGCAACTAGAACTAATAAGTGATTGAGTAAGGTCGAATATACAAAAAATCAATTGTAGGGGCACATGGGTGGTTCAGTTGGTTAAAAGTCCAACTCTTGGTTTTAGCTCAGGTCATAATCTCAGGATCCTGGGATCGAAAACCACATTGGGCCTCACGCTCAGCAGAGTCAGCTTGAGGATTCTCTCTCTCCCCCTCCCTCCGCCACTCGCCCCGCTCTCTCTCTCTTTCACTCTCTCTCAAGTAAATAAATAAATCTTTTTAAAAAGTCCATTGTATTTCTATATAATAGCATGAGCCATTGGAAATTGAAATTTAAAACATACCATCATTAAAACAGCCCAAAAAATAGCCTAAAAAAATTTGTGCAATATCTGTACACCGAAAACTACTGAATTCTGATAAAAGAAATAAA
>NW_028041124.1:0-9650 GCF_054177405.1 Leptonychotes weddellii
AAAAAAATGGAGTTGATGACCATTTTGTTTGCACTGGGCTTATATGTAGATACCTGTTATCAAGTGATGTTCTTGATATAGGCCTAAATTCTCTCGTGTTTAAATTTGCTGCTATTTTAAAACCTGCACCTAGAGGGGAGGAAAACGCTGTTAAAATTAGAAATTAGCCTCGTTTTCATATGAAATAGGAAGCTGGTGATGGAGTCGGAATGAATCGAGAAAGAACAAACCTTATATATTTTACTGTACTTGTATCTGGTTTTGAGTTTACCTTTATTATGAATACAATATTAATTCTTCCAAGTCGGTCTGTTGAGGTATTTCACTTCAGAACCCTCGGCTGGATCTCCACTGGTGGCGGAGGTGTTTAGAAACTCTAAGTCGTTAACATGCTAGGGTTCCATTGCTCCTCCCTAGAGAGTACTGATCAAACCCTAAAACGTGAATACTATGGAGGAATCCTGCCCTGCCTCCTCACACTTGATGGCGTGGGGTCACTATGGGAATTCCTGTTGAGGTTTTGCTAGTCTCAGGCTGCGTCAGGAACCCTGTCTCCTACGTCCACATCCTGGAACCTTGGAGAGTTCCTTGGGAGTGGCCAGTTGACTGGGGACCTCTTCTTTGGGAATAAGGTTGAGCTGAGTACTGTGTGACATTTACACTGTAGTAACCTGCGGAGCAACAACACTTTCCATGAGGAGGAGCGGAATGCTAGGGGAATTGACCTAATCAGTTTTGTGGAAGTATTCCAATCTGACGGGGAGAAGAAGGACTTTCAGGAACAGCAGCTCTCCACTCGCAAGGCTACAGGGGGTCTCAACTCTACCGCCATTCTCCCAGACACAGCACAACTGAGAAGTAGGTGAATTTGGTATCTGACGGCTCTCCTTGTTCCTTCACTCAGTGTAAAAAAGGGGGCGGGGGGACGAGAGCCGAAGGGTAGGGGCGGTGGCAAGGTTATATGAGGTAGGCTAGTACGGGTTAAAAAGAAAAAAATGGGAAGTAACTTTTAACAAGCCATTGCCAAGATAGTCTACAACATATCAAGTAAAGCAAAACAAGTAAACCTGGTGTGTATGTGTGTGTATTTTCTCCCTTCCCTTTCTTTTTTCCTCTTCTTTCATTATTACCCCTCCTTACAGAGCCTTGGATTGTCATCCAGGAAGAAATCAATTTCTATTAGAGTTCTTAGCTTATTAATAACTATTTGTAGAAGGATTAATATTTTTTAAATTACTGGAGCAGAAGAAGGCAGTTTCTCTCAAAAGAAATGAAATAAAAACTTTTTAGAGCTGGGAGAAATGATCATTCAGCATTTTTGGGTTTTGTTTGGTTATTTTTACAAATGAGGACCCTAAGGCCATGAGAAGTTAACAGTTACTCAGTTTCTTTACTCAAGTGGGGTCTAGCAGTCTTTGCCATCATTAAACTGATAAACTTTTAGACTTTTGCCTCAGACCAGTGGAGGAAAGATTCTTAGAACTCTTGGAACACTTGAGATACAGTGTATCCGGTAGCTAGAAGTGACTTTGGCGAGTCTACCTCAGTTCATTAAGCCAACTCCATCCTATGCTTGAAATCACAAATTGTTTACCTTTATCTATTTCCTATTTATTTTAATGTTGCTCTCATTCTAAAGAATTGGAAGCCCTTTAGAGCAGTGCTTCTCAAACTTTAGTGTGCATTTGGAACGCCTGGGGATCTTATTAAAATACAGATTATGATTCTGTAGGGCTGGGGAGGAGCCCTGGATTCTGCCTAACAGATTTCCAGGTGATGATGCCATTGCTACTGGTTGGAAGACCCATTTCCCACTCTAAGTAGCAATGCTTACTGTATTATAGCTGCAGTAGGGTATGAAGAGTGCTACAGAATTTCACAGGTAACACCTGGAAAGCTGTAGGAGGTAGTTTCATATGGATCTCTTTTCTTGTCACCACAAGGTTTCAGTCAATCTTGGATTAATGTCACATCCTAGTCAGCACCTCTCCCTCTCTTCCCAATCTGTTTCCTGTAAATACCACTTTATTGTCCTCCTTTCTCCCTCTGAGCCCCACCCCTCTTTAGGATTCCACAGAAGCTTCTTATTGCTTACCTCACCAAATATAATTACACTGACCAAATCATTTAATTCTCTAGGCTTTGTTCCCTTTTCTATAAAACAAGCCTATGTTAGATGAGTGTTCCCCGAACCAGGGTGACCATCACAGTTGTCTGAGCAGTTAAAAAAACTGTACATACCTGGGCCCTAACTCACACCTACTGAATCATAATCCCCTGTGTGGAGTCTGGGACTTTTTAAAAAGCTCTCTCAAGTGATCTTTAGCCTCAAAACCACTGAACTAGATGATATCCAAAGTCTGCCATCCCTAAAGTGCCTCAGGTCTATTCTGTTGTGTTTTCAGGGTTTCCCAATGCATTATCTGAACTCATCTGTACTGGATGCTCTGTTTAGTGCCACGAGGGCAGAATTCTTGCTGGTAGTTTTTTCCTGTAGTGTCCCCCCCATAATCTCCCAGGATTCCCCAGTAGCACCCAGCACAATACCTGGTACTCAAGAGGTGATATTAAATATTTACTGAATGAATGCCCTCCCCTTTTTTCTGAATTTAAACCTTACCCTACCTCCAGATCCTGCCTCTCTGACATAAAGTACTCTCCCAATAGGAAGCACTTCCCATTTATCTTCACCCTCATAAATCCTCTCATAAATGAGCATAGTCCAAGTCTGAGTCACACCATTTCTCCCCTAATTATCACTTGTGTTATGTTGGCACCTGTTTCATTTGTCTAAATTTTGTCTCTGCCCCTAGAATATGGGTTCCTTAAGTGTAGGAAATTTATCTTAATGCTTATGTGTCCTTCTCCCCCGTGACTCTGAGCTCAGAGTAAAAATTTTTTTAAACATTATATCTTACTTAGTCCTCAACTTTACCATATAAACTTAGTATTATTATCCTGTTGCTGAAGCTGGGGCCTTACTTGTTAAGGTCACAAAGCTAGTAACTGGGCTAGCAGGTTCCAACTGTACAACACAGTGATTTCACAGGTTTGTACATGATGCTATGCTCACCGCAAGCGTAGCTACCATCTGTCACCATGCAGTGCTATTATAATATCATTGACTATATTCTCTATGCTGTACCTCTCATCCCTGTGACTTATTCATTCCATAACTGGAAGCCTGTATCTCCTATTCCCCTTCACCCATTTGGCCCATCCCCACCATTCTCTCCCCTCTGGCAACCATCAGTTTGTTCTCTGTATTTATAGGTCTGATTCTGCTTTTTGTTTGTTTATTCATTTGTTTTTTTGTTAGATTCCACATATGAGTGAAATCATATGGTATTTGTCTTTCTCAGTTTGATTTATTTCACTTAGCATAATACCCTGTAGGTCCATCCATGTTGTCACAAATGGCACAATCTCATCTTTTTTTATGGCTGTGTAATATCCCAAAGTATGTATATATTACATCTTCCTTGCCCATTCACATGTCATTGAACACTTTGGTCGCTTCCATATCTTGGCTATTGTAAATAATGCTACAGTAAGCATAGGGGTGCATATATCTTTTGGAATTAGTGTTTTTGTTTTCTTTTGGGTAAATATCCAGGGGTGGTATTATTAGGTCATATGATAGTTCTACTTTTTAACTTTTTGAGGAACCTCCATACTGTTTTCCATAGTGGCTGCACCAATTTACATCCTACCAACAGTGTACGAGGATTCCTTTTTCTCCACATCCTCACCAACACTTGTTATTTCTTATCTTTTTAATTTTAGCCATTCTGACAGGTATAAGGTGATATCTCACTGTGATTTTGGTTTGCATTTCCCTGATTGTTAGTAATGTTGTTGTTGTTTTCACATGTCTGTTGGCCCTCTATATGTCTTCTTTGGAAAAATATCGATTTATGTCCTCTGCACATTTTTTAATTGGATTGTTTGGGGGTTTTTTTTGGTGTTGAGTTATGTAAGTTCTTTATATATTTTGGATATTAATTCCTTATCAGAAATGTCATTTGCAAATATCTTTTCCCATTCAGTAGGTTGTCTTTTTGTTTTCTTGACGGTTTTCTTCACTGTACAAAACAAAATATATTGATTCTATATGAAAGCAGGAGATTTTGTATGTTTTATTCAATACTGTATCTTTAGCATCTAGAACAATGTCTGACACAGTGTAAGCACTAAAAAATATTTGTAGAATAAGTAAATTGTGATTACTTGACTTGCATAGATATCATGGCTGAGCTTCCTTGCCCAAATTTGCTCTCCCTCTGAAAACCTCCACAATCTTCTAGTTGATGTCCTATCCTGCCACTGTCTGTAATACTGTCATGGACTGTGTCATTAAAATTGCCTACCCAGGTTTTAGAGTAATTGCTAGAAATAATCTCTGTGTTCAATTGAGAAGTCAGGCAGAGAACTAAGGTGCAAAGAACCAGCACACCTGCATCAGACAGACCTGCTAGCCCAGTTACTAGCTCTGTGATCTTAACAGGGCCCAGTTTCAACAGGATAATAATACTAAGTTTATATGGTAAAATTGAGGACTAATTGAGATATAAAGTTTAAAAAAAAAAAAGGGAGGTGCACCTGCTGGCTCCATTGGTAGAGGATACGACTCTTGATCTCAGGGTCATGAGTTCAAGCTCCACGTTGAGCATGGAACCTACCTACTAGAGAAAGAGAGAAAGAGAAAGAAAGAGAGAGAGAAAGAGAGAAAGAGAAAGAAAGAGAGACAGAGAGAAAGAAAATAAGAAAGAAAGAAAGAAAAGATATAAAGGGCCAGACACATAAAAAAAGACATAAATTGCCAGATATATAAAAGGACCACAGTAAATGTTAATTCCTTTTCCTATAAGTATATATCAAATGAGCAGGATTTCTCCCCTTTGACATGTCTCTTGGTAAATGGGAAGATAAGTTGATCCTATACCTGTAAGTGAAGGTTCAATTTTCTTCAAAACAGCTTATTAAACTTTTGATTTTAAAAGGTTTTGTTAAATGTTTTTACAATTCTCCATAAATATAACAGCAATTATTTTGATACTTAACCTCTGTATGTCCTCTTTTGCTTCACTCTGCTGTGTGCTTTCATTTACCCAAACTCTTACAATTATTACTTTAAGCCTCTGATTTGGAAATCTCTGCCCCCCAATTTAACTTATCTCCAGCCTCAACACAAGCCTGTTCGTCCAGACTTTCCTGTCTCAGCAAAGTTTGCCAATACTTCTATAATTCCTCAAGCCCAGGGGTCATCATCACCTTTGCTTCTCTCTCCCACGAAATCAAATCACTCCTTAGGTCCCACTGATTCTACCTCCTTGATGTTTTTCAGTCCATTCCCTTTTGTCTATGCCAGTACCTTAGTGAGGGCCCTTTACAGATGTCTCCCACCTCCTTTCCAGTTCATCCTAGACCTTTCCAATTCAGTCTCTACTCAGCAAACTAAATTACCTTTTTATTGTTATGCTCCTCTGGTTAAAGCCTGTGGAAATAAACAAAGACCACCTCAATGAGAATAAGCAGGGACTATTTAATATTCAGAACTTACTATAGAAAGAGAGTCAGCCATCATTACTTAATTTGGCAGAGACTCCAAGGCAGGCAGGGAAGCTTTGAAGTGAAAAAAAAGGAACGCTTCTGGTATGCTCTGGTTGGAGGTTGTTGCCATGGGGAAGCTGGAGGTGGGCTACCTACAAACAGGGCATTCTATGTGATTGATTTGGGAAGCATATTTGGCTTTTTCTGGTTGGCCCTACATAGCATATGAGGGGCAAAAAAAAAGGGAATCTGGCAGTCATTGGCCAAATCCTGACTTCCCTGAGTAAATTGCTCTTCAGTTTGGTTGCTGCAAAGATTGTAGGCGAGAGTTCTGTTGCCATATACAGTCTGGCCATTGTCTGTTTATATACAGTCTCTCAAACCATTCAATAGCCTCTAAAGATCCTTAGCGTAACATACAAGGCCTTCTGTAAAATGGAGTTGATAATAGTACCTACCTCATAGAATTCAATTAATAAATACATGTAAAGTGCTTATGACTGTACCTGGAAATAGATATCGCCATCATGTTATGATCATTATTGTTATTCATGATTTTGTTGTAGGAAAGATGTTAGGATTCAAAGCTGATGGCCAAGAAAGAATTCTTGAGAAGTCTTTGGTGCAAAAGGGTTTTATTAAAGTATGGGGACAGGACCCGTGGGCAGAAAGAGCTGCTCTGGGCTCCTGAGGAGTGGCCCATTATAGACTTTCAAGTTAGGAGGGGGTTAGGGATAGTGTAAGCCTCCCAGGTATTTTTGGAAACAAGGTTTCCAGGATCCTGAGGGGGCTAGCTATTGTTAGGAAAAGGTCATTTATTACTGTTTAGTAAAAACTCAGTTATGAGACTCTTCAGATATATATTGGTGGGTCATATGCTTGGAGGATGATTGCCAACATGTATCTTGGAGGGGAGGGAGTGAGAGAAAGGAAGTTTCCAAAAGAATTTTTATATGCTAAAGTAGACTTACAGGATCCTGGGGGTTGGGCTAAGATTGCCTTTTTGCCCTTAGCAAAGTATTAACATTGAGGCAGCTGAGTCCCTAGAGGAATGTCACTCCACCTGTTTCAAGGATTTGGGATTGGGCTGTAAGTAGTAAGGAAATTTAAGTTTTCTTTTGCCTTTGTTTCTCACATCTATTTGACCTCTCCTTACCTAATTAGCATCATTTATAGCCACTATTCCCTGTACTATCTTCTCCAACCTAGTGAGCTCCTCTCCATCTTCTCAATGTCTTATTTTCTCTTCCTCCAGGCCCTCACACATGCTACCCCCCCATCTCCATCTCTCAAACCTTCAGTTCATCTCACAAATCTTACTCCGTCTCACCTCTGCCTGCAGATTACTTCTTCCGAAAGCTGTCCTATGCCTTTCTGTGCCTAGTCTGTATGCTTCCAGAGTACACTTTGCAGCATCCGTGAAGCATTTTGTAGCATGTTATCTGTACTTGTATTCCATTCCAGACTGATAGCTACTTGAAGTCAGAGCAATGTTGTTCCCCATACCTAGCAGTTTCTGAAACCTAGAAGCTGCTTATAAATACCTGTGGAAGGAGAAAAGGCTAACGGAGGGAGTGAAGGAGAAATTTTAGAAATATAATATATGCCAAGCAAGTAAAACACAGAGTAGTATGAAGTAATAATGCAACAGAAATCTAAGAGGAACCTATGCTCTAATCTTTACTACTCTCTGTTTTTTAATAAAAGTTATACCTGCTCATTTGAGGAGAACAATTCTGATAATACATGCAGGTATTAAAAAGAAAATTTTGGGGCGCCTGGGTGGCTCAGTTGGTTAAGCGACTGCCTTCGGCTCAGGTCATGATCCTGGAGTCCCGGAATCGAGTCCCGCATCGGGCTCCCTGCTCGGCAGGGAGTCTGCTTCTCCCTCTGACCCTCCTCCCTCTCATGCTCTCTGTCTCTCATTCTCTCTGTCTCTCATTCTCTCTGTCTCAAATAAATAAATAAAATCTTTAAAAAAAAAAATTAAAAAAAAAGAAAATTTTGCATTGACTTTACACTTCCATATGCTTTCCAGCCCTCAAAGCCAATATTTCAGAAAATCTGAAAATAAAAACTCACTATATATATTTCTCAGAGAACACAAGAGGAAAAAAGAAGACAACTGAGGTAGTGGTAGATGGCACTGTTAAATCCCCAAATCTTAGAAGGCAAAATTGTATTCATCAAATTTTTTGGTAACAGTAAATGTAATCAGTTAAGCAGTTAACAGTAAAATGTAACAGTTTTTAAGGATAACCATAATACCAGGTATAGATCAGTATTTAGTAAATCATTTTTCATTAATTTTTTAAGAAAAATCATTTTGAGTTAATAAACTCACCCAATTACTTATTCTACAGACTTAAAATTAGAATACCTAGCTCAAAATTGTTTTTGAAAGACATTGCCTGAAATCAGAATATGAGTTTGTCATTGTGAAAGGAAAGGAAATTCTAGATTTAAGAGGCAATGGAATAATATCTATGTAGAAATATGGAAAGGTATGTATTATAGATTTAAAAATCCGAAAATAAAATGGTGTTAACACTAAGTGAAATTAGGTATTTACACATGTAACCAATAAGAAAACAGTATATTAATACATGTATTTATACATGTAAACAAAAAGAGAAAATAGTATACAAAAAATTTTTGTATAACTACTTAAATTTGGGATGATAGCACCTCTGTTCCCTTCTCCACTTACCTACAAGTAACTTTATATGCCAGGCCCAGTTTTTGGTGCTGGGGATGCCAGAGAACAAGTCTTTGTCTTCAAGTGAGCTTTGGGGCCGGGTGTGGTAGGGGATAAACATGCACATCATTTTAGAACTATGATGGGAATTGTAATGGGTATGCCCGTAGGGTACTATGGGAGCACAAAGGAAGGATATTTGTTCTATACTTTTTCATCCCTTGGGGAGGCAAACACCTGAGCTGAGTTTTGAAGCACATGTGGGGGTTAACCAAGGAGAGGAATAGGATTATCACAACAAATGAAAATATAGGAGGAGTGAGGGCCATTAATGGAGAGTCATTGAATGATTTAGATGAGTTATATTCAGATTTGAGTTTTATTATCCAAACCTAGAGTAGAAGACCCATGTTTAACTGTGCAAGAGTAGAGGCAAGGAGAGCAACAGGGAACCTTCCCAACTGAGTGAGAGATGAGAACTGAATAAATCAGTAAGATGGCATGGGCTTAAGAAATATTTAAGATATAAAATTTATAGACCTTGGACATTCTGTTTTCTTTTTCTTTTTTCTTTAAGATTATATTTATTTATTTGAGAGAGAGTGTGCACAAGCAGGGGGTGTGTGGGGGGGAGGGAGAAACAGACTCCCTGCTGAGCAGGAAGCCCCACAGGGGGCTGGATCCCCAGACTCCAGGATCATGACCTGAGTCTGAGTCGAAAGCAGATGCTTAACCGACTGAGCCACCCAGGAACCGCAACATTCTGTTTTCTAATGCAGGTGACTGTAAGAATGCTGGTACTAACTGAGAGAGGGGATAATCTTCCTTGTTCAGGAAGGTAATCTCCTACCTGTAGTTTAGAGGCAAGTCTTATGTATATCTGTGTAGGCAAACTCAGTGTAATTTGCATGCTTGGGATGTGTAATATCTATGTACAGGATCATTTCACTTTCCAAAGTATGGAAGTGCTATTATTCCAGATGCATCCTTGGGCCTTTCGGGACTAATAAAATTTAAAGAGAGTAAAATTATAAGATAATACTAGAATTCAAGAGGTGTGGTTTTTTTAATTTTTATTTTATTATGTTATGTTAATCACCATACATTACATCATTAGTTTTTGATGTAGTATTCCATGATTCATTGTTTGCATATAACACCCAGTGCTCCATTCAATACGTGCCCTCTTTAATACCCATCTCCAGGCTAACCCATCCCCGCACTCCCCTCCCCTCTAGAACCCTCAGTTTGTTTCTGAGTCCATAGTCTCTCATGGTTCGTCTCCCCCTCCGATTACCCCCCTTCATATTTCCCTTCCTATTATCTTCTTTTTTTTTTTTTTTTTTTTACCATATAATGTATTATTTGTTTCAGAGGTACAGGTCTGTGATTCATCAGT
>NW_028041125.1:0-468 GCF_054177405.1 Leptonychotes weddellii
ACAGACACACACACATTCTCACAGTCCCTCACACACACACCTGACACACATAAGCATGCATGGACACACACCTGCAAACAACCACATGTAAACACACACTCACACATGTGTACACACACGCCACATGTTTATACACACATGCACACCCCACAAGAATGCACTTGCATGCACAAACACGCACAACGGGCATGCCCTCACGTACTCACACCCACACCGCACACTCACGCACACGGGCACAAAGTAACATGTGCACACTCACTTGTGTCTGCCCACATGTGCATTTGCACACGATGCCACACACACATGCATATCCATGCGTACCCATGTGCATATATGCACGCGCTCACAGACATTCCTGCATGCATGTGGACACACACGTGCACAAATTTACACACACACAGACAAGCACATGTCGGTCATGCCCAGCCCCCAGATGGAGGCCTCTACCGGGCACACACCACCCTCTCC
>NW_028041126.1:0-468 GCF_054177405.1 Leptonychotes weddellii
GGGTGGCTCGTTCATGCAGGCAATCTACCACAAAGACAGGGACAGAGAGCCCGAGCAACTTGAGAGCCCACCCGGACTGGCTTCTTCACCCATTAGCACCAGAACCTACAACAATGTTTTTGAAGACCCTTAAGAAATATTTAGTTCTCTGCTGATTTGGAAGAGTACTCTTCATTTTGAAACTTATTATCTTTTTTTTTTTTTTAATGAGCTCTATGCCCAATGTGGGGCCCGAACTCCCGACCCCGAGATCAAGAGTCACATGCTCCACCGACGGAGCCAGCCAGGCACCCAGAATTTATTATCTTTTAAGAGCTGTGTCCATCTTACTGAAAAACCACTGAAATAATGCTAGCGAGAAATAATAGTTTTGTTTTTTTTAAAGACTTTATTTATTTGTCAGAGAGAGAGCACAAGCGGGGGGGAGTGGTGGGTAGAGGGAGAAGCAGGCTCCCTGCTGAGCGGGGA
>NW_028041127.1:0-468 GCF_054177405.1 Leptonychotes weddellii
AAACAAATAAATAAATAAATAAAAATTTAAAAAAGTAAAAGGTGTAGTTTCCTAGGCCCTGCCCAACTCACTGCCACACGCCACTCATATAGGAACGTACAGTACCCAGAAGATAAAGAGTAACTGTGACTACCTATCTTCCTGTTCGCTGTTGAATAGACTGTTCCCTAGCAGAAGTCCCCATTGGAAGGTTAGTGCTATTTTTAAGCTTCTGCATCTCTGCTTCTAGGAGGGATGATCTGCTCCAAGATAGGATGTCAGCTGAAGAACGAAGCTCTGTTTTCTAGAAGAGAAAAGATAGGGAACTATGTCAGGCTGTGAACAACATTTTAACACAGTTAAAGGAATTTTTTTTTTTTAAAGATTTTATTTATTTATTTGACAGAGAGTGACACAGCGAGAGAGGGAACACAAACAGGGGGAGTGGGAGAGGGAGAAGCAGGCTTCCCGCGGAGCAGGGAGCCCGAT